>NW_027506881.1:1808291-1815791 GCF_052324685.1 Brachyhypopomus gauderio
GTATTTGAGTGAGAGAGATGTCGTGTTTGAGTGAGAGAGATGTCGTGTTTGAGTGAGAGAGATGTCGTGTTTGAGTGAGAGAGATGTCGTGTTTGAGTGAGAGAGATGCCGTATTTGAGTGAGAGAGAGAGATGCCGTATTTGAGTGAGAGAGAGAGATGCCGTATTTGAGTAAGAGAGAGAGATACCGTATTTGAGTGAGAGAGATGCCGTATTTGAGTGAGAGAGATGCCGTATTTGAGTGAGAGAGATGCCGTATTTGAGTGAGAGAGATGCCGTATTTGAGTGAGAGAGATGTTGTATTTGAGTGAGAGAGATGTCGTATTTGAGGGAGAGATGTCGTATTTGAGTGAGAGAGATGTCGTATTTGAGTGAGAGAGATGTCGTATTTGAGTGAGAGAGATGTCGTATTTGAGTGAGAGAGATGTCGTATTTGAGTGAGAGAGATTTCGTATTTGAGTGAGAGAGATGTCGTATTTGAGTGAGAGAGATGTCGTATTTGAGTGAGAGAGATGCCGTATTTGAGTGAGAGAGATGCCGTATTTGAGTAAGAGAGATGTCGTATTTGAGTGATGGTCTTTCTGAACGGGTCTCCTCATCAGAACACATGGCGGTTTTCTTTATGTTATTCAGTTGTGGACTATAATGAGGTCAAACTGACACTGAATTCCAAAGCTTCATGTTTCCTCTGATGGTTGAAACCTTTCACACGAACATCCACCTGGTCGACCTGTGCAAAGTGCTGAACAGAAAGGACTGAGAGGGTGTAGAGAGGCTGGGACCAGGCCCGGCCCAGGCACCATGAGGCGGAACCATCCTCTTCTTCCTCTTCTGCGGATGCCTGAGGTGAGCACACCTCTCCGTTCTGGAGGACAGATGGAGGAGGCCCAGGGCGGATATGAGGATCAGGGCCATCGATCTCACCCGAGCTCACAATAACAGGGCAGGCAAAGGAAATGATGCAAGAAAAATAAACAACAAGAACACAGGCAGCTGAGCGGCTTCAGGGCTGCTCTCTCCGAGGAGTCCCGCAGGTGAGACATTCAGCAAAAACCCTGAAGCACAAAGTATGAAGAACTGACAGTACTGGCAGGACTCTGTGTCTGGATAATTCTGCCCATCAAGTACTTCTCAAAAATGATGCCAGTGTGAAGGCAATTCACAGAGACCATTAGCTAGGCAGACACAACGATGCTGCACAATCGATTTCTGGTGACAGGCTGGACGTCGGTGGGATTAGACTCATTGCAAGGCCCCTCGGGTACAGAGGCTGCTGTAGGCTCAGATAATAGTGATATGTAGGGTACAGAACCCAGCAGGGTAAAGTGCCTTGCGTTTACATGATCAGCAAATGGTAAAGATGTGGCTCCGCCCAGCTGGGTGTGGCTGCAGAGGGGGCGGGGCTTACAGCGTATAGGTGGCTTGGGCATCATGGTGGAGATGTCCTGAGACCAGTAGAGAGGCACGGAGCCTCGCACCTGCACGTAGGCGGAGTAGCTGCCCGCCGTGAAGGACATCATCGACGCGTCGTGAATGATCTGTTCTGTCTCCACCTCGTTCGCCACGTCACCCTTCGAACAAACATGTTTTGTACTCCGTCAGGTTGTGGGTTGGTATGTGCTATTTAGTGTGTGTGTGTGTGTGTGTGTGTGTGTGTGTGTGTGTAGAACATGTCTCTAAAGCTACAGCTACTGAACCCTTAACCAAAAAGGTTTGGCTGCTGGGTAGAACGGAGAACTTGAGCATATCGGAGCTACAGTAGGATACGCCCCACATCCACGAGGGACACGCCCCACATCCACGAGAGACACGCCCCACATCCACGAGAGACACGCCCCACATCCACGAGAGACACGCCCCACATCCACGAGAGACACGCCCCACATCCACGAGAGACACGCCCCACATCCACGAGAGACACGCCCCACATCCACGAGAGACACGCCCCACATCCACGAGAGACACGCCCCACATCCACGAGAGACACGCCCCACATCCACGAGAGACACGCCCCACATCCACGAGGGACACGCCCCACATCCACGAGGGACACGCCCCACATCCACGAGGGACACGCCCCACACACTTTGTGCCCTGTACCTCACAGTTGGCCCCTCTCTTCAGGAAGCGAGTCCCCGCAAAACGGCTGGAGCGACGAGCGATCAGAGTGACGTACACCGGACGCCCATAAATCAGCAACTCTGAGACCAGGAGTCAAGGAGCAGATACATGAGCACACACACACACACACACACACACACACACACACACACACACACACACACATACAGATATGCACACATACAGATACACACACACACAAATATGTACAGATACACACACACACACACACACGCACACGCACACAGATACGTACAGATATGCACATACAGATACACACACACACACAAATATGTACAGATACACACACACACACACGCACACACACACAGATATGTACAGATATGCACACATACAGATACAAACACACAAATATGTACAGATACACACACACACACACACACACACACACACACACACACACACACACACACACACACACACACACACACACACACGTGTAGGTTTAGGTAACTCCATTCATATGTATATGTGTAGATTTAGGTTTAGGTAACCCCATTTCTAGAAAAGCTCCACTCCAGTGTGCTACGGCTCTGAACACGTGAATATCCTGGAGAACATGTGCTTCTGGTCTCATATGTAAATGTGAATATCCTGGAGAACGTGTGCTTCTGGTCTCATATGTAAATGTGAATATCCTGGAGAACATGCTTCTGGTCTCATATGTAAACGTGAATATGGAGCCGTTATAATGTTTGGGGTATAAAGACTCAATTCTGTTAATACAGATTCAGATTCTGAATTCTTAAGTCTTTACATTCATCCGTCTCTTTAAGCACAAACAGCAGCTAATAAGACACACGCGCGCGCGCGCACGCACACGCACACACACGCACACGCACGCACGCACACGCACACACACACACACACACACAAACACAAACACACACACACACACACACATCCTTGACTTACAGCTTCTATACTTGGCAAGAACATGAAGAAGGGAGGAGAATGAAACAAAAGAAAGAGTGAATGAGGGTGGAGGAGAGAAAGAGAGAGAAAAGAGAGAGTGTAGGGGTAGAGATAGAGAGATGGAGAGAGACAGAGAAAAGAGAGTGTAGGGGTAGAGATAGAGAGATGGAGAGAGATTAAACGGGAGGGAGAGATAGTAAGAAAGAGAGAAGGGAGGGGAGAGAAAAAGAGAAATAGAGAGATAGCGAGAGAGGGGAGGGAGAGATGAGAGGACAGGGAGAGATAAAGAAAGGGATAAAATGATAGGGAGAGGAAGAAGAACAGATTTTGTGTTTTCCACAAATTCTTATAGTTGAAAAAAAAACCACCTTTTAAATGAATGTAGGTTACAGGGTATGTGAGTCACTCGGACACCGTGACCATGTCTTGTGTATAAGTGCAGTTACTGTTCAAACAGTGCAATGCTGTTCAGTCACTGGTCAATAAACGCCCGACAGGGTTAGGGTTGTGGCCTCGCTGTGGTTACGGTCTCGCTGTGGTCACGGTCTCGCTGTGGTCACGGTCTCGTTGTGGTCACGGTCTCGTTGTGGTCACGGTCTCGTTGTGGTCACGGTCTCGCTGTGGTCACGGTCTCGCTGTGGTCACGGTCTCGTTATATATTATATAAGATATATTTATATTCAGTATATATTGAGTATTTAAAATATATATTATGTATATTAAGTACACATGTTGCATGATATAATTAAAAGCCAAAAACCAAAACAACCATCATGGGCAAAATTATGTTGTTTAGATGTTTAAATGTCTAATTAAACCTTTTCAGAACACACCCTCTGTTTGACAGAAGACATGAAAACACATATAAATGATCTCTGTTATCAACTCTAAGAGAGTTTAAGATTAAATACATCACCAGTGCAAACTGTGAATCTAGTCCAGGCAATGAATTTCCATTTGGAACACTGTCCCTTAAAGTTAAACCCTTAACGCAAGACTCAACAAAGCTTGATCAGTAAAAAAATATTCAGAATTAATGAAGCATGCATTACCGCATGCCCACACACACACACACACACACACACAGACACACAGACAGTTAAGGATACTAGATTGGCCACAGAAGCCATGGATGATGTACATGAGCCAGTCCGGATGCACTGTGTCTTTAATTCTCTCCAGTAATCGGCTGTTCCACACATATTTAGCATAAGGTTCATTCCTCAGACTGTGGATCACTGAAACACATGTTCATAAAAGTGAATAATATATTAATGTCGAATAATTCGTATTCATATATTATGTATATGCTTAAAGAGCTTAAGCATTACCCTCACTACCCCCTCAATTACCCTCACTAACCTCTCTCTACCCATCTCTACCCCTGACTAATCCTCAATTACCCTCATTGCCCCTTACTAACCCTCTCTACCCTCACTAACACCTCTACCCCTCATTAACCCTCACCAACACCTCTCGAACCCTCACTGATCCAAATTAACCCCTCACTAACCCTCACTAACTCTCTCTACCCCTCACTGCCCCTCTCTACCCCTCACTAACCCTCACTAATCTTCACTAACCCTCACTAATCTTCACTAACCCTCAGTAATCTTCACTAACCCTCACTAATCTTCACTAACCCCTCACTAATCCTTACTAACCCTCACTAACCCTCACTAAACCTGTGACTATGAATGAATGAATAATACCCAAGAATACCCAATACAGAATACCCAAGGCGCTTTTCAATTTTAACACAGGTACAAGTCTCAGACAACCAATCACACACACACCGGCGAGAAGCAGCAGCCAATCACACACAGCGTACTCTCTACCGGGATCCACACCCCCTGGGGGACTGAATGGGGTGCAGGAAGGGGAGAGAGGACAGACCGTAGTGGCAGAGCACCATCCACCACTGGGCATACAAACACACACACATTCATGCACACACACTCACACAACTGCTTTTTATTGAACAGAGAGACACAGACACACAGTCAGGGAGAATTTGTCAGGGAATCAGGGAATGCCAATTTACCTAAACTCCATGTTTTTGGACTGTGGGAGGAAACCAGAGAGCCCGGAGGAAACCCACACAGACACGGGGAGAACATGGAAACTCCACTCAGATAGGGACTTGAACCCAAGACCCCAGTGCTGAGAGGCAGACGTGCTAACCACCAAGACACCATGTTGCTGTACTACAGGGCAGGTCTGCGGGGTGGTCTGGACTGTGGTCTTCAAGGTGGTCTGTCCTGCCTCCCTGTGTGCAGGTAAACTAACCCTATAGAGGAGCAGGGCCTCTCTCGTTACCATGGCTACCGATGAAGACTTCCATGGTTGAGGAGCCATGAGGTTTAAATATGGAGTAAGATGGAAAATTGCAAACGTGTCCTTTAATGGTCATGAATTAGAGACAATAGAGACAGAGACAGCAAATAACCACGACAGAGACATAAGAAAACAGACAGAAAGTTGCAGAGGTGAAGAGAGACAGGTGTGAAGGTAGGCAGACAGACACAGACCTTGGGTGGGAAGACCTTCGTCCTCGAAGATGTCAAAGCTGTCCTGTGTGCTGGTGCTGGGGTGAAGGTGGTCCACCTCGCCGGAGTCACAGGGGGCTCGCAGCAGGGTCAGGTTATACTGCAGCGAGTGGCTCAGGTCATAGCTGTAGCTGCAGGTCAGAGGTCACAGAAGATGCACAGTTCAAAGTCAAGTGTGACACCAGAGGGCACCATGGAGACAGCTCCGCCCACACCGCCCCAGCAGACAGCTCCGCCCACACCGCCCCAGCAGACAGCTCCGCCCACACCGCCCCTGCAGACAGCTCCGCCCACACCGCCCCTGCAGACAGCTCCGCCCACACCGCCCCTGCAGACAGCTGCGCCCACACCACCCCTGCAGACAGCTCCGCCCACACCACCCCTGCAGACAGCTCCGCCCACACCACCCCTGCAGACAGCTCCGCCCACACCACCCCTGCAGACAGCTCCTCCCACACCA
This sequence comes from Brachyhypopomus gauderio, assembly GCF_052324685.1. Taxonomy (NCBI): domain Eukaryota; kingdom Metazoa; phylum Chordata; class Actinopteri; order Gymnotiformes; family Hypopomidae; genus Brachyhypopomus; species Brachyhypopomus gauderio. The sequence goes on from NW_027506881.1 coordinate 1,814,357, forward strand.
CCCCTGCAGACAGTTCCGCCCACACCACCCCTGCAGACAGCTCCGCCCACACCACCCCTGCAGACAGCTCCTCCCACACCACCCCTGCAGACAGCTCCGCCCGCACCACCCCTGCAGACAGCTCCGCCCACACCACCCCTGCAGACAGCTCCGCCCACACCACCCCTGCAGACAGCCGGCCAGCTGAGAGGTGAATACAGGGGAAGAGAGTTTGCCCTTGTTTTGATGTAAGGTCTGTCTGCAGACACCTCTGATTAATGTGGTTTTCATCTGGGTGAAAAGCAATTTACACACCGCTGACATTTTAAATAGTGTCTGTGTGTGTGTGTGTATGTGTGTGTGTGTATGAGTGTGTGTGAGAGAGAGAGAGAGAGAGCGCGAGTGATTATTCTGAACCTGGAAAGTGGTGTGAGAAAATATAAGATTTAATAAGCACTTCAGCAATTTGACTACACCCCCCCCACCAAAAAACAAAACATTCTGAAGGCTAAAATGAAGAACTAATCACGCCAGTGAAGTTTAAAAACAGCCTCCAATGTCTTTTCATCCTAAGTGATGAAAATATCAGCTTAGGAGGAAATGCGATACAGCGTGGCATGTATTTAAGAGAAGGTTTGAACGGTAAGAGAAAGTTTGCTCTCAGAGCAAGAGGGGGAAAACTAAACCCATGTGCTGAGCTCACACTTGAGTCAGTGATGTGGGAACAGACAGCAGGCCAGAAAAACAAAACACAGTACAAGGGGTCACAAGGGGTCATACAGGATCAAAAAGCTCAACCGTTCACACAACCACTGATAAAAAGGTTAAAGGTTAAGGGTTAAGGCTGGATAAAGATACTGGCAGATCAACAACCTTCAGAACGATCATCACTATAAAAACCTGTGACAGACAAAAAAAAAGATTCTCCATACACAGACCTCCACACACACACACCTCCACACACACACACCTCCACACACACAGACCTCCACACACACAGACCTCCACACACAGACCTCCACACACAGACCTCCACACACAGACCTCTCCTGCTGCAGGGAGGATGGAGGGGTTGAAGGGCCCTGTGGTGAGGTTGGGGTGAGACTGTGGTGAGGTTGGGGTGAGACTGTAGCAGAGGGGATGGGGGCAGCTTCACCCGACATCTGTAGCCTCACACATGCAGACCAGCGCACGCGCACGCGCACACACACACACACACACACACACACACACACACACACACACACACACACACACACACACACACACACACACACACACACACACACACACACACACACACACACACACACACACACACACACACGTCCCTGACAGCGGATCACGTCGGCCGAGCTGACATTTACTTTCAGAGCCGTCTGCAGGCCACGTGACCTGGTGAATTTTTCCAAAATGATCTAAAAGTGATCAACTCTATCAACAACTCTATATGCAA
>NW_027506881.1:1818291-1835791 GCF_052324685.1 Brachyhypopomus gauderio
AGGTGAAGGGTTAAAGGTGCAGAGTTAAACGTGAAGGGTCACAGGTGAAGGGTTAAAGGTGCAGAGTTAAACGTGAAGGGTCACAGGTGAAGGATTAAAGGTGCAGAGTTAAACGTGAAGGGTCACAGGTGAAGAATTAAAGGTGCAGAGTTAAACGTGAAGGGTCACAGGTGAAGGATTAAAGGTGCAGAGTTAAACGTGAAGGGTCACAGGTGAAGGGTTAAAGGTGCAGAGTTAAACGTGAAGGGTCACAGGTGAAGGGTTAAAGGTGCAGAGTTAAACGTGAAGGGTCACAGGTGAAGGATTAAAGGTGCAGAGTTAAACGTGAAGGGTCACAGGTGAAGGGTTAAAGGTGCAGAGTTAAACGTGAAGGGTCACAGGTGAAGGATTAAAGGTGCAGAGTTAAACGTGAAGGGTCACAGGTGAAGGATTAAAGGTGCAGAGTTAAACGTGAAGGGTCATGGGTGAAGGGTTAAAGGTGCAGAGTTAAACGTGAAGGGTCACAGGTGAAGGATTAAAGGTGCAGAGTTAAACGTGAAGGGTCATGGGTGAAAGTTTATGGTTGAAGGGTTAAAGGTGAAGAGTTACAGGTGGCAGAGGCAGTAAGCACCACAAACAGAAAATATAAGGTCACACCTCAGCTCTGATTATCTAGCAACCAACACAGTAACACATGTAAAACAGCACAAACGTGAGCTACTTCTGACAAGGACTTGGTGCTGGCTGTCAGCATATTTCTGCCACACACAGATCTCATGTCTCTGGAGAAATCAGTAGATTCAGTAGAATTTTGATTTAAAGACAATATGATCCATTTATTAATAGATTTCACTATAGTTGCATGTCTAAGCCATGGTAGCAGGCACTGTATATGTTCTAGAGATTTGTGCAGCTTTAAATACATCTGACTGTATGCAGTGTGTGCTGTGTGCTCCCATCAAAGCATGATCCGCCAATGGTGTTAATTCCATAGTAAACAGATCATCACTGCTCAAGTTCACAATTACTGAATGTTAACTAACACAGTGCAGATGGACCTTCACTATGACCAGCTTCAGCTAGCAGAGCTGCTGAATAACATCTCACCATCCACCTCAGGTGTTGATGAAGGGAAGGTGTTGTTGAGGAAGGGAACTGTAACGTCGGGTGTACCAACTAGTACACACCGCATTAAAACCAAGAGAATAATAGACTCAAGAGACGACAAACGCAAGTAGTAAAAAATGTGAGCGTGCGTCCACACACACACACACAGCAGCAGCAGCAGCAGCAGCAGCAAAAACAAAACACAAAAGACGCGGAAGAAACTCGACGCCAGGGGAAGTAACTGGCAGCAGGCAATCGCCACGACAAACAAAAAACCCTTAACAAAATAAACGTGAAACAGATAGGAAGAGAAAAAGCTGGGGGAAAACATGAGGGAGGCCAGCAAGTAGCGCAGGAGATAGTTACTCAAATAAGTGGCAGAGAAGCAAAGAGACAAGAAAGAGCAAGAGAGAGCATAAGGTGGCGAGACACCTAACATACGGAACGCAACCACAGGGTATATACACAGATTCTTAAGTTGAATTTAATACCTTTTTAATACCTACAAAATATTTTTTATTACCAGCATGACAAAGTGGCGACTGAAGTGGCCTCTCTGTTGTTGCTAACCACTGGCCTAAACCAGTCTTTAAACAGGCATGAAAATGGGTCAGGGGTTAAAAAGGTGAGAAGACCGGGGGGGGTTATGACAGGTGATGGCATGGGGATACGGTGATTACCATTACGCAAGGGCATTAGGAACGGGTTTGACATGAGGGGGGGGGGGGCACACGACACATTTGCTATCAAATCAAAGCCCACCCTATCCTCTAAAATATTTATATAAACTGATTCCACTGTAGGTAAGGTAGTTAATCCCTGTATGTATAGTGACATAGAACATTTGTGGAATTACGGTAAATTGCAAATAATAAACAAAATACGACATGCAGGGGTGGAAAGTAACTAATTACATTTACTCACATTACTGTAATTGAATACTTTTTATGAGTAATTTGTAATTTTGAGTAGTTTTTGAAATATGTTATTTTTACTTGAGTACATTTTGACCCAAGTAGTTTTACTTCACTACATTTGACTGCCCTCACATTACTGAGTAAAAAAATATTGATGGTGAAAAATTAAATGCGGGCAGAAACTTAAACTTCTGAGTCACAGAACTGAAGGCCAATTGCGTGGCCTTGCCTTGCGCGCGCCCTTTCCATTGTCTCATAATCAGGTCGTAATCTGGTGCACTTTTTTTCCAAAAGGATGAGATTGTTCTATCTTTAAATCTTCTATCTATCAGGTTCTGTGGGATCCTGTGGACATTTTATTGTGAAAAGTGGAATCCTGTGGGCACTGTATTTTGAATAGTTGGATCCTGTGAGCATTTTAAATAGTGGAATCCTGTGCGCATTTTGTTTTATTTTGAGATGTGGGATCCTGTGGTCATTTTATATTTTATTTTGAGTTGTGGCAACCTGTGGGCATTGTATTGTGAATAGTGGGATCCGGTGGGCACTGTATTTTGAATAGTTGGATCCTGTGAGCACTTACTTTTAAATTGTGGGATCCTATGAGCATTTTTAAATTTTTGATGTGGGATCCTGTGGGCATTTTATTGTGAGTAGTGGAATCCTGTTGCATTTTAGTTTGATTTGTGGCATCTTGTGGGCACTTAATTTTGTGTGCATTTTGTTTTTTGAATAATTTGTTATTTAAATTTCTTTATTCTTATCATAGTGTTGTCCGTTGGACAATAGGACTGAAAATTGTTTGCACTGTATGGTACAGGTTGTGACTGTCCTTGTGCTGTGAGGAAGTATGTTCCTGAGCCCAGCTGATCTTTTTGCAAGTGTGGATGTGCACTTAAATACACTTTGAAATCGATTAAAACAACTTGTGCTGAATTTGATTCATGAATTTGGTTCATCCATGCATTAAATAACTGAAAGTAACTAAGTAACTTTTACTCAAATTACATTTTAAATAAAGTAATTTTGTACTTTTACTCGAGTAAATTTTGAGATGGGTAATTTTACTTTTACTCTGAGTAGATTTTAGGCAAAGTAATGATACTTTTACTCAATTACAATTTTTCAGTACTCTTTCCACCTCTGACGACATGATACTGTTGTCCACAAACTTTAAATAAATTATGCATGGAATGTATGGATTAGATTAGATATAACCAAAAAACTAATAAGGTGATACATAATATTTAAAATAATATAACAACAGGTTTGATGATTATTATTATTATTATTATTTCTAAACTCTGTTGTATAAACTATTTCCACTCTTTTTTTTTTTTTTAACTCAGGAGTGTTGTCTCTTGTGGTTTTATTTTTTTCTTTGGTGGCATGCTGAAATGAAATGACAAAAAAAATGTATGTTAAGGTTTCCTGACTAGACAAGACTAACATTAATGTTAGACAGTAAGGCTGTGTCCCAAACAGCACACTCTAGAATATTACATACTGCACTACTGAAAACACTTCAAACCATGGTGTCCTTTTATTTATTTGTTTGTTTATTTGTTTTATTTATTATATATATATTTTTTACACATTAAGTGTAGTAGCAGTCTGCAGTTTGGGACGTGGCCAGAGAGTAATGTAACTTTTTACGTTTCAGAGAGCTTTCTGACAAGCGTTAATATGAACGTTAGCTAACCCAAACCCTCCTAGTCTGTTACCATAACAGCCCATTACAATAAAGCTGTTTTATTGTCATATATAAGGTCATATGGTTGGCTATTCATTGCTCTTATCACTGACCTCGCGTTTAACGCTGGCGCAAACTACCGACGCTGCAGCGAGGCGAGAGCTCGGGTCAGTGACGCTATGAGTGCGGGATATTTCTGAACATCTCAACACAAGCCTTAAGAAAGCGAAAGACCCAGAGAGCACCTGACAAGTTGTAACAACAAACACAGCGTGTGAATTGCGAACGCTGCCAAACCGCTTTTAGAAAAAAGTTTTTAAACAGTTTCCGCTTTTTCTGTGGTTTAATTTTTGGGTGGGACAAATCTACCTGTTTCTGATATTGGGTGGCCAACTGCCATTGAAATAACCGATTTCGGAAGTGCTCTGTTTGCTTATTAAGTCAATATGATAATATACACTGCTCAAAAAAAATAAAGGGAACACTTAAACAACACAATGTAACTCCAAGTCATCCACACTTCGTGTTCAGATAGGAAGCAACACTGATTGTGAATCAATTTCAACTGCTCTTGTGTAAATGGAACAGACAACAGGTAGAAATGAGAGATTTTCAACTAATTTCAAAGATTTTTATTGATTGAGATCTAGGATGTGTTATTTTAGTGTTCCCTTTATTTTTTGTATATATAAATGTAAATCTCTCTAACCCCCGCACCACAAAAAACTCATCGGATCTAAACGATTCGCGTAGGTCACCCTTTTCAACTTCAAAACGGCGAATTATGCCGAAAGGTGACAGATTATCATGCCTGTTTAAATCCCAGAGTTTCGCTAACAGGTTTGGCGGCAAACCAGCCGGTATTTAGGTGACTGGCGTGTGCGCGGACAAACATCAGGTCACGTCACGTGATATCACTACTAGCGACATGTAAATAAATCTAATTTAATGAATTTTAGGAGAAATGACTGCACTTAACACAAATTCAAAAACGTCTAGGCAGTTGGATGAGCATTCGAAAATGTAATACCTCGTCAGATGAAGCTTAATACTTTTTAATACTTTTTAATGGCCTTAATTTTGGCCAACTGAATTTACTACCTTTTAAGACTTTTTACAACCCCGCGGACACCCTGAACCAGAGAAAGCAGAGAAAGGCCTGAGAATGTGAAGGCGAGCCAAAACGATTCAGCAATTTGTTGAGGAAGGGGAGGTGCTGTTGAGGAAGGGGAGGTGCTGTTGAGGAAGGGGAGGTGCTGTTGAGGAAAGGGAGGTGTTGTTGAGGAAAGGGAGGTGTTGTTGAGGAAAGGGAGGTGCTGTTGAGGAAGGGGAGGTGCTGTTGAGGAAGGGGAGGTGCTGTTGAGGAAGGGGAGGTGCTGTTGAGGAAGGGGAGGTGCTGTTGAGGAAAGGGAGGTGCTGTTGAGGAAGGGGAGGTGCTGTTGAGGAAGGGGAGGTGCTGTTGAGGAAGGGGAGGTGCTGTTGAGGAAGGGGAGGTGTTGTTGAGGAAGAGGAGGTGCTGTTGAGGAAGGGGAGGTGCTGTTGAGGAAAGGGAGGTGCTGTTGAGGAAAGGGAGGTGCTGTTGAGGAAGGGGAGGTGCTGTTGAGGAAGGGGAGGTGCTGTTGAGGAAGGGGAGGTGCTGTTGAGGAAGGGGAGGTGCTGTTGAGGAAGGGGAGGTGCTGTTGAGGAAGGGGAGGTGTTGTTGAGGAAGGGGAGGTGTTGTTGAGGAAGAGGAGGTGCTGTTGAGGAAGGGGAGGTGCTGTTGAGGAAAGGGAGGTGCTGTTGAGGAAAGGGAGGTGCTGTTGAGGAAGGGGAGGTGCTGTTGAGGAAGGGGAGGTGCTGTTGAGGAAGGGGAGGTGCTGTTGAGGAAAGGGAGGTGCTGTTGAGGAAGGGGAGGTGCTGTTGAGGAAGGGGAGGTGCTGTTGAGGAAGGGGAGGTGCTGTTGAGGAAGGGGAGGTGCTGTTGAGGAAGGGGAGGTGCTGTTGAGGAAGGGGAGGTGCTGTTGAGCTCTTAATGGCGCCTGCGGGAGAATCTAATGGACAGAAACACTCAGGAGCCTCCAGGCTCGGCTAGAGGAATAATGAGCATGTGTTGTTCATCCCTATGTGATGGCAAACAGCTGTAGGAAGGGCTGTGGTCGCTCACACACACCATCGTAACATCAGCCCTTCACTGCAGGAACACACAGGCGTCTGGTGCCTGAGCTGCTTCCCAGAACCACACGCGCACAGGAGAAACGAGAAATGTGTGAATTACCACTCGAGGTTAGTGTGACCTATACTGGAAAAAACGAAAGTGTGTGTGTGTGTGTGTGTATCAGAATCAGACCTGGCCTCATCTGGATGTGTGTGTGTGTGCGTGCGTGTGTGTGTATCAGAATCAGACCTGGCCTCATCTGGATGTGTGTGTGTGCGTGTGTGTCTGTGTGTGTGCGTATGTGTGCGTGTCAGACTCTAACCTGGCCTCATCTGGATGTGTGTGTGAGACTCTAACCTGGCCTCATCTGGATGTGTGACTCTGACAGAATCATTAGGAATGTAGATCATGGTGGTGTCTTCGATCTTATAGATGGAGTGACCCCCGATGTCGGCCATCTTACGCCGCTTTGTGATCAGGATGATGTAGTAGCCCTCGAGGAAACGGACGAAGCCTGAAACAGAGAAACAGCAGACCTGATGTGTGTGCACGCGTGGACTCAGACTACCACCGCCAGTACACAACAACATCTGATTATGCCTCCGCATTTTTAAAGTATTCATCCCAGAGTTTCGAATACCAGCTCTGGTTCTCCATCAACACAATAATAATAATAATAATAATAATAATAATCAACACTTCTTCATTTAGAGGTATGTAACATCTACGCTAGTTTCAGCAGACATGCAGCACACCCCATTATTCATCTGTCCACTCATCAACATTCAACTGCAGGACAAACTCTCTGAACCAGCTGAGAACCAGAGAGCATTCACCTACTGGTCCAGGACAAAACTTTACAAAAAGTTCAGAAGATCATAAATGCTAAAGAGCAGCCCCTCACTTCCTGTCAGTGTGTCAACCGTGTAAACTATGACACAGACATGCGAATCACGACTAACCAAAATCACATTACAGCATTTATTATATGCTCAGAGGACAAATAAATGTCCAAAGCACCATGAACATGTCTAATGACGTGAACCGATCATACAACAGCAGGCTGACGTGTACCCGACCAATCACACAAGAAGAAGTCCACGTTACAGATGTGCTCAACGCCAGCCTGCAGGAAATGATGTGGCCCGAGATGTCTGATCTAAAAATGAAGTATTATTAGGCTTGTTCGGTGTTTCATCACACAGTCTCCGTGTGTCTATTTGTGATGTGTGTGTTTGTGTGCCATTTTAACCTTAATCCCTGTGTTCAGTGTCACAGCGCTGTTGTGTAAGCTTTAATTATGATGGCAGGTGACGGGGAGGGGCTGCTGGGTAATGATGTCGGGCCGTGAGCCAAAGTCTTTTGTGTCAGCGGCGGCCGTATGTGGGTCAGGACCCAGAGCGGCGTGACTGCCTTCCGTGGTCTTCTAACGACAGAACGGCTGCGTCTTCTGCTCCGCCCACCACACACACACACACACACACACACACACACACACACACACACACACACACACACACACACACACATACATACACACACACATGCAGACACACTTCATGAGCTCTCCGGTGCAGTAGTGACTCCTCGTCACAAACCAGTCGGCGATTCTGAACCTCATGACACTTTCAAGTATCAACTTCTTAACTGTGAGTTTAACTTTATATGCAAAGCACCCCAAGGAACTGGATCTTCACTCACTCACTCACTCACAGATGACAAGCAGGAAATTCTCCACAAGGCTGCAGTGTCAGTGGTGCATCAATAGTGTCCGTCCATTTACATTTAAATGATTTAAGTAGAAAGTACAGTGAAAGTGCTCTAGGAAAACTCAAATGCTCAAATGTCGCCCAACTCACATTTCCATTTTTTTCAATTCGCTCGGTTCCCCATCGCAAATCTGAAGTTCACTCTGACATTTCCACGGACAGATCAGAAGAAATAACGGATGGGAAGTGATCCAGAGGAGGTGAAGTGACGATCTTCACACATCCAGCAACCAAAAAGCACTTCTCCACATTTTAAAGATCCTCTCAATCACAGCTGCTTGGCTACAGGACAGCGAGGGACCCCAAGGGCTGACAAACGTTACATGATGAGTGATGATGTGCAAATTTATCACAGCATGAGAAATCCCGAAGGGTCTCAACAGAGTCTCCAATCACCACTGCTCCCAATGAACCCAATACAATAATAAACCCTAGCTAAATAAATACATAAATCCTTATACACACGCGCGCACACACGCACGCACACACGCACATACACACGCGCGCACACACACTGTAGTACCGCTACTATTCAGTGTCCTGCTGAAGTAACGCTACTATTCACAGTGTCCTGCTGTAGTACCGCTACTATTCAGTGTCCTGCTGAAGTAACGCTACTATTCACAGTGTCCTGCTGTAGTAACGCTACTATTCACAGTGTCCTGCTGTAGTAACCCTATTATTCACAGTGTCCTGCTGTAGTAACGCTACTATTCACAGTGTCCTGCTGTAGTAACCCTATTATTCACAGTGTCCTGCTGTAGTAACGCTACTATTCACAGTGTCCTTCTGTAGTAACGCAGGCCTCAGGGAGAAAAGTGTTCAGTTCATTATATGAGTGAATCATTTGTAATCTGGGTCGACCAACAGATGTGCCCCATCAAAGGTCACAGGTCAACACGGCACTGTGTGAGGGGATCTGAGCGGGTAGAATCAGTCATGTCCACGCTGGTCTAGAATGAGCAGGTCCTGAAGGTCCCGCATCATAAACTAAACCTCTTACAGTCCCTACATCTGGCTCTTATTGAGGTTTAATGACGTATTCCAACATCGTGGTGTGAAGCAGTAGCTCACCTACGATGCCGAAGGCGGTCAGGGCTCTGGACAGACCGCTGGGGCCCTTCTGACCCATCTTCACACGGTTCCCCAGCTCCAACCTGCCCAGAAGTTCACGCACCTCCTGCTGACTGTACACATGCTGTAGGGCACACACACACCACACACACCCATACCAAACACACACACACACCCATACCAAACACACACACCCATACCAAACACACACACACACACCCATACCAAACACACACACACACATATATATAGCATGAGCAATAAACAATAACATCAGGCCCCTCCTCCTCATTCAGGCCCCTCCTCCCCATGGTTCACCCCCAAATTGTGTGCTCAAGGACATGAGCAAGAACTCGTACCTCTTTCCCAATCTGAACCTACCAGTAGAAAACTCAGCTTTCAGGTCCACTGGGGGAACCAGTGTAAGGTAGTGAGAGAGCTTCAGCTCCACTCTCAGTACTAAACACTTCTGACACTGCTGATCAACTCACTGAGCAAAGCGACTGTGTGAATGTGTCTCTCTGCAGAACAGTAGCAATGTTCAAGATGAACACAGGACGAAAGAGTCTTCTCCATGTTCTCATGAAGTCTGAAAGTTCCTCTAGGCACCAAAATGTGTGAAAATCATCTAGGCAGTTTCTTTCTATACATCTCTCTCACAACCTATGATGCTTTTCCATTATCAGCACGATTGCTGTGTGTGTGTGTGTGTGTGCGTGTGAGCCATCTATTTAGCTGGAATTAGCCTCCTGTATGGGTGACTGTTCACACCGCACAAAAAAAACCTCAATTCTCAGAATCTCAGCACATATTGCATAACAAAGAACCACGGTGTAGGGAGAACACACTGGTCTCTGCGTCTCACATTTACACACTTATTCTGTCATTATAAACACATTATAATTAGCTATTGCTAGAAAGCCAAATTAGAATATTAAACTGTTTATAAGGGCACCACGATCTTAACGTGGTGGCGATATTGGGGGACGCACCCAAAGTAATCAAATATTATCATTACATTAAAAGATCTCTCATTAAGTCAAATGAGTTTTGGACGATAATTTACACACATATCACTCCTGTAAATATAATAATTGTGGCAGGTAAAACAATTGATGTTGACAGTAGTTTTGGTATATGTTTACAAGTGGCCCCTACACTGATTGGCTGTAATGACTAAGTGTGTAACATAAACTAAACAAACATGTCCAGGTGTGTTTTCAGGTGCCAAATTAAGTTTGATGTGGTGTTCCAATGTCTTTCGTTTCTGTCCCACATTATTTATGTTGTTCCTTCGGTTTTGTTGAAGGATTTAAACTCCCTGCAGCCAAAGACTCAGAGTGTGGTACTCCAGTCGTAGCCATGGCAACCTTGTTTGTTTACATTTGATGTTTCTCTACGATTTCCCACTCACAATAAGCAATGTTGTGATATGTCACAAGAAAAGGGCTGTGTCCCAAATCACCGAAAACAAAAGTAAGGAATAATGTCAAATTAAACACACAAAGAAAGTATTTTTTTCTATAACTCACACACAGCATCAGGATAACGGACTGACTCTTATTGTTCACGAGTCCGAGTTGAGTCGAGAGACATTCACACCTACACACACACACCTCTGCTCCCACACTTACACACACGCCTCTTTTAACACACCTACACACACACACACCTCTGCTCACACACACCTCTGTTAACACACCTACACACACACACACCTAGCCACACCCCTTCACACAAACACAACTACTCCATCACAGTGCACGTGCGTGTGCATGGAGACTCATATGTGCCATCAAACCCCGTTTGCAAAACAGAAGTTGACGTATTGAGCAATTTGCCATTACATAACAGAAATGCGTCCACTGGCACACACAAGCTCACCTTATCATCAATAATGACAAGATCACGCGGTTCGGTACGGTCGATCTTCAGAACACGGTGCTTGGTTTGAGCATTATTACATCCCACAAGAAAATATCTCTGAGGAAGGAGGAAAAAAAAGATTGTTTAGAAGAGGTACAAAGGGGTGAAAGGCATCAGGGCGTTTGTGCCTGGTTACATTAAGGCTTAAAGAACGCTGAGGGACTGTATGGGGTAATTTGACAGAGATGACCAGCATCCACACACTGACAATGACATCTGGACACCCTGAGCCTGACCCATGAACTTTGGCAGCTTGTTTTTGTGTTTAGAAGCTCATTCAAGTGACTCAGTTGAAACTTCACCTTAGAAATCAGGAAACCACATGAATGTCTCTAGTGACTTCCTTCCTTTCTTTTAAATGTACAATTAAGCAATGTAAGTGTATAAACACAGTCTTTTATGACCAGTACATAAACACTGTAATGTGAGGCTGGAGAATAAAGAACACAACTAGTTCTGCTATTGTGCGGCACTGACTAGATCACACGTTGTCTGTGCATTACGTATGTACAGTCTGTGTTTTAAGTCCACAGTGGCTGTAGCACACCTGAATTAATCTTAAACAACAGACGTGTTGGAGAGTAACATACGACTCTCCCAACAGACATTACTCGTGTTTACACTGCACGATCAAAAACCCGAAATTAAATCTTACAATAAAAGACCTTTTTACAGCATATGTTAACTCCCAACACTACCACACAGACTGGAATATAACATATAATTATAATATAATTAAACCTGACCTATACAGAAGGTGGGATTACGCACATAGATACAGGATAATCCCAGAAAATCCTCAAGAGTGACCCGAGCTTCTAACAGCAGTCCCACAGCGCCATCTAGTGTCCAGTACTGACCATTACACGTGGGGCAGGAATATAAACAACCCCGACACGACAGAATGGTGAAAGACTGGTATAAAAGAGTGAAGACTGGTAGAAAAGAGTGAAGACTGGTAGAAAAGAGTGAAGACTGGTAGAAGAGAGTGTTGTGGAAGGCTGTAGTGCGGTCACCCACCGCCCTCGTCTCGTACAGCACCAGGTTGTTCACGCCGCTGATAACAGCTGCTGTGAGCGGCATGACGGCAGCGCCCCCTGCTGGCGGAAAAACAAACCACCGAGTGTAAATACCGCGTTTAAAACGGCGTCTTCTGACCTGAACCCGATTGGGTAACGCTATGTGTTGGGAAACGATAAACCTGCCACCTTCACGAAGTGTTAACCGGCGTAACGTCGTGATGGATGAAGACAACAGCTCCGGTCAACACTCAACGGGCTTACAGTGACGGCGCTACTCCATCTTGTGATGCGGTCCTCTAGCTGCAGACGCTTCCTGTCAGCTGACCGGAACTACAGCTGCTACGGGCATCCGGCTGGGACATAACGCCTTGGCAAAGGCGAAGCTGTAATTGACACGAAATGACGGGATACTGATATCTGACCCGCAGCCACATATATAACATGCAAAATGTCTCACACTTTTGGATAAAGCACTTCAACGCTTGCCAAAACTGTAAAACTCTACAAATATCAGATGGTCAGCCTTTCCTATATGACAACTACACACGGATGTGATAAGTTAATGGTTCCAAAATTGTGCGGTTTTTCGGTCTTAGCGACTGCAAACATTGTTATATCTTGTTCTAACTCCTGAATAGATGTTTATAATAGTTTTTTACACACACATGTACATACAATTTACACATCAGCAGTACCAAAACCGTCTCCAAAACTAAAAACGCACACCAGCACAAATCCGAATAAAAAATAATAATGCATTTGTTATGCATCTGTAATGCCAGTAGATGTCGCTGTTGACGAAGTCAGTAAGGACATGGGCTTATTCCCAGTGCAGTACTGACCTTAAATGGCAGTATCTGTTTCAAGAATAAAAGACGATGATAGAACCCCGTATCTACGATTCTTAGTTAATGTCATCTGTATTTACACTGTACAGTAAATAAATAATATATATATATAATATAATATAATATATATATATATATATATATAATATAATAAAGAATAAACTGACTTAGTGGACTTCAGTGGAGGAATTGTTAGAAAGAGAGAGAAAGAGAGAGAAAGAGAGAGAAAGAGAGAGAAAGAGAGAGAAAGCCATCTAAGGTGGGCAGGCAGAGTCCACTGGTCCCACTGGTCCCACTGCCTTGACGCAGGTTTTAACCAGTTCCTCACCACAGTGTATCTTGGCTGTTATTTTGACAGTATTATCACTGGGGGGCGAAGGGGGAGAGATAAGGCGTCTAAGGAATCGTCATGGCGCCGGCGTGTCCCTCCCCCGGACAGACAGCCCGCACTGGGAAGGGAGAGAGAGGCGGTTTGTGTTGGCAGGACCCCAGGGCTCTGGGAAGGATCGTGATTTCTCCTGTTCTTCTTACCCCTCACCTTCCACCCCCTCCTTATCTACACCCTCACACCATCGCAACACGCCCCTCCTCGCACCCTGAAACCACCTCTGAGTGTCCATGTGTCCTTACAGTTGGATGTTGTTACTTTACATGTGAGGTGGGCAGGTCACGAACCCCCCCCACCCCACCCCCACACACCCCCACACCCCCATCCACACACACAAACACACGTGCATACATCCACACACACAAACACACGTGCATTCATCCACACACACAAACACACGTGCATACATCCACACACACAAACACACGTGCATACATCCACACACACAAACACACGTGCATTCATCCACACACACAAACACACGTGCATACATCCACACACACAAACACACGTGCTTACATCCACACACACATGCACACATGCATACATCCACACACACAAACACACGTGCATACATCCACAAACACACGTGCATTCATCCACACACACAAACACACGTGCATACATCCACACACACAAACACACGTGCTTACATCCACACACACATGCACACATGCATACATCCACACACACAAACACACGTGTATACATCCACACACACAAACACACGTGCATACATCCACACACACAAACACACGTGCTTACATCCACACACACATGCACACATGCATACATCCACACACACAAACACACGTGCATACATCCACACACACAAACACACGTGCATTCATCCACACACACAAACACACGTGCATACATCCACACACACAAACACACGTGCTTACATCCACACACACATGCACACATGCATACATCCACACACACAAACACACGTGCATACATCCACACACACAAACACACGTGCTTACATCCACACACACAAACACACATGCATACATCCACACACACAAACACACGTGCATTCATCCACACACACAAACACACGTGCATACATCCACACACACACACACACGTGCTTACATCCACACACACAAACACACATGCATACATCCACACACACATCCACACATCCACACACACATCCACACATCCACACATTCTTCTCTTAAGATGGAATCCACTACAAGCCATTATCTTCCTTTCAAAGACTGGACAAAGATGGAGCATCTAACATCATGGATTATAATTTGAAACAAAGTAATAAGGGAGCTAGGGAGGGAGTGTGTGTGTGTGTGTGTGTGTGTGTGTGTGTGTGTGTGTGTATGTGTGTGTGTGTGTGTGTGTGTGTGTGTGTGTGTGTATGTGTGTGTGTGTGTGTGTGTGTGTGTGTGTGTGTGTGTGTGTGTGTGTGTGTGTGTGTGTGTACAAGAATGACACACGGAAGATGCATTGTGATCAGTATTAAAACCCGCCTGGTATTCTTTCAACTTTTGACTGCGCTGTAATGCCTTCAAGATGTTCTCCCTGCACTGTGCAGTGTAGCGGTTCTGTTTCCAGCCCGAGTCCAAACCGCTCTGCATCATTCTAGACCAGTGGGGCTGCACATGTCACCGCTCCAGGAGCCAAATATTCTGTAACGGTTTAAACTGCGAGTTCTCCATCAGGAACCCAGACACGTTGCACGGCCAGCAGGACTTCAGAGCGCCTGGTGCTGGATCAAAGCTCTTAGAGAAGAGATGAAGGAGATGACAGCCTTACAGCTGAGGTGTCCCGACCTGGGGAGGGAGAGATGGGCTAACGGACAGGGGTGGATTTCCCGAAACGTTCGTAGCGCCAAGTACTTCGTAACCTCGTATGAAACGTACGAAGTTAAGAAGTATTTAGCGTTACGAACGTTTCGGGAAACCCACCCCAGATTAACCAGATCTGTGGCAACATGAAGGTGATTGGAGGAGGACCAGGGAGGCTGACCCAAGAGGAAGGGGCCATGGTCACATGACCAAAACTCTGGAAGGTTCCACAGCACCTTGCACACTTCTGAGTCACTCCAAGCACATCTAGATATCAGGGTCACTCAGTCGATAAGGAGAGCTGAACCTTGAAGTGGCATCAAAATAATTTTGCACCCAATGTCACAGAGACGAAGCTTAGACTACTGTCTTAGATAATGGCAGGAACATCACGGCATCAGGAGAAAGAGCGAATCAAAACAATCTGAGGTGACGTGTGTCGAAAAGTGCAAAATGGAACAAGGTAGAAGACATTAGCCGTCCTGACGGCCATAGACGCTAAAGAGAAGGAGGCAGAGATAGAGGGAAGACAAAAGGACACATCACCGATGGACAGATGGAGGGAGAGAATGAAAAACAGTGCTGTTCTCTAGTGGTCTGAGAGCATGTGACCAAACACAGATCAACACGGCTGCCTCTAAACGGCCACCTCAAGGGTTTCAAAAAGAGTCAACAACCCAAGTACAAAGATCACAGACAGCGGCCAATTTTTTTTAACCCAAATAATAATAATAATAATAATAATAATAATAATAATACTCAAATTGAATACTCAAAGATTCCAGTAGAAGCACGCCCCACTGTAAACATGTTATGCTCAAAGTAACCATATAACAAAATGAAAAAATGAATATCAAGATGGACATGCAGAGAGAGAACAGCAGGGAGACTCATGTGTGTCTGTGTGCAGAGCCGGAGTGACTAATCGGGAGATTCGGGAGGATTCCCGATGGGCCGGCTCATGTCAATCTCTAGTTTGGGCCGATTGGGAAGGGAAAATAATTTTGGGCCGGATTTGGGCATGAAACTCCCGGGCTGAAAAAGTGTCCCACTCCGGCCCTGTGTGTGTGTGTGCTTGCGTGCATGCATTTGTGTGTGTGTGTGAGTGTGTGTGAGTCTCAAGCTGTTTGTTCTGCTAATCTCGGTGTTGTAACAACACTGATCCCAGAAGGAGCAGCTGACCAGGCTACAGAAGCACTAACTCTACTCACAACCACAGACTCAGTTAACACCACAAAAGGGAGTTCAGTACATCAGCACAGCACTGCACTCCACACACACTAACCCCTAACCCTAAACCCAAACACACTCCACACACACTAACCCCTAACCCTAAACCCAAACACACTCCACACACACTAACCCCTAACCCTAAACCCAAACACACTCCACACACACTAACCCCTAACCCTAAACACAAACACACTCCACACACACTAACCCCTAACCCCAACCCTAACACACTCCACACACACTAACCCCTAACCCTAAACCCAAACACAAACACACAACACAAACACACTCCACACACACTAACCCCTAACCCCAACCCTAACACACTCCACACACACTAACCCCTAACCCTAAACACAAACACACTCCACACACACTAACCCCTAACCCTAAACCCAAACACACTCCACACACACTAACCTCTAACCCTAAACACAAACACACTCCACACACACTAACCCCTAACCCTAAACACAAACACACTCCACACACACTAACCCCTAACCCTAAACCCTAACACACTCCACACACACTAACCCCTAACCCTAAACCCAAACACACTCCACACACACTAACCCCTAACCCTAAACACAAACACACTCCACACACACTAACCCCTAACCACAACCCTAACACACTCCACACACACTAACCCCTAACCCTAAACACAAACACACTCCACACACACTAACCCCTAACCCTAAACACAAACACACTCCACACACACTAACCCCTAACCCTAAACCCAAACACACTCCACACACACTAACCCCTAACCCTAAACCCAAACACACTCCACACACACTAACCCCTAACCCTAAACACAAACACACTCCACACACACTAACCCCTAACCCCAACCCTAACACACTCCACACACACTAACCCCTAACCCTAAACCCAAACACAAACACACAACACAAACACACTCCACACACACTAACCCCTAACCCCAACCCTAACACACTCCACACACACTAACCCCTAACCCTAAACACAAACACACTCCACACACACTAACCCCTAACCCTAAACCCAAACACACTCCACACACACTAACCTCTAACCCTAAACACAAACACACTCCACACACACTAACCCCTAACCCTAAACACAAACACACTCCACACACACTAACCCCTAACCCTAAACCCTAACACACTCCACACACACTAACCCCTAACCCTAAACCCAAACACACTCCACACACACTAACCCCTAACCCTAAACACAAACACACTCCACACACACTAACCCCTAACCACAACCCTAACACACTCCACACACACTAACCCCTAACCCTAAACACAAACACACTCCACACACACTAACCCCTAACCCTAAACACAAACACACTCCACACACACTAACCCCTAACCCTAAACACAAACACACTCCACACACACTAACCCCTAACCCCAACCCTAACACACTCCACACACACTAACCCCTAACCCTAAACACAAACACACTCCACACACACTAACCCCTAACCCTAAACCCAAACACACTCCACACACACTAACCCCTAACCCCAACCCTAACACACTCCACACACACTAACCCCTAACCCTAAACACAAACACACTCCACACACACT
>NW_027506881.1:1840791-1845791 GCF_052324685.1 Brachyhypopomus gauderio
CAATGATCTGTATGTGCAAAAAATGTGTATAACAGTAATAACTTTTCACCTGCTTTTCTTTGTAGAACTTTTCTACAGTATTAAAGGTTTTGAACCTTCGACATGTTGTATGCAAGCATTTGTAAAAAAAGACAAGAATGGTCCAGAATTTTGTTATTGGGTAACCTTGTGTGTATAGTAAGCATTGTAGAAACATGTTACAGTTTTTGACGACTGCTAACATGCATATGTCCAATCTGTAGTCACATTTTAAAAAATCTAAATACATTGAACACATCAATCTTCAGTGGCTATACTATTACAGTTTTTGATGACTGCTAACGTGCATTTGTCCAATCTGTAGTCACATTTTCAAAACTCCAAACACAGTGAACACAACATCAGTTTTCAGTGGCTATACTATTAGTTCAATTTATGTTGTTATGGCACAAAATGCAGTCATTTTACATGTTTTTATAATGCTTAAATTTTCTATACACACAAGGTTATCCAATAACAAAATTCTGGATCGTTTTTGTCTTATTTACAATTGCTTGTACACAGCATGCCAAAAATGAAAACCTAAGGTTCAAAACCTTAAATATCGTATAAAATGCCAAGTTCTGCAAAAACAAAGGCAGCTGAAAAGTTATTACTGTTGTACACATTTTTTGCACATATAGATCAATGAAATAAAATGAAGTACAGTAATGTACCGGGTCAGAGAGGAGCAAATATAACAATTTGTCCTGCAATCTCAAGTGCTGGTTTGGTCCTTCACAAATGCCAGATTGGTCCCTATAACAGTGACCTCCTTCTTTAGTTTTTGAATGAACTCTTACTCTACCAATAACTGGTTCCAGAAGCAGAAAGGGAACAGGTGGGAGGAAACACGAGGACATTTGTGATGGGACAATGTAGCATTCTGTGATCTCATGTCATCACAGACTGGTTTATAGACCATCCAAGAGTGATGTCCCTTTTCCTCCCGCCCTACTCGCCTTTCCTCAACACCACTAAGGAACTTTTTTCAGTCTGGAGGTGGAAGGTGTATGATCATCGGCCCCATGACCAAATGTCCCTCCTGCATGCAATGGATCCCAGCTGCAGAGACATTTCAGCTGAAGACTGCCAGGGGTGAATAAGGCATACCAAGCTTTTCTTTCCCAGGTGCATGGCAAGGGCCAACATCAGATGTGATGAGGATGAAAACATGTGGCCAACTGCTGAAGACTGTTTAGATTAGACCTAACAAGACTGTTCAGTTTTGTATTCTGTTTTTCCCCCTTGTGTGGCTTTTTTTGTATATGTGTATTTTTACACATATGGGACCATGGCTAATTATGTTTACAATTACGATAATTATTTTTTGGGTTAGGCCACAATTTACAGTAATGTCCCTGTACAGTATACCCTTTACTGCAAAACTGTTACTGACTCCTTTTTTGTCTAATCTACATTCCATATCAATCAATCAATCAATCAATCAAATTTTATTTATATAGCGCCTTTTACAACAGTTGTTGTCACAAAGCAGCTTTACAAGTGCCGAGTCCTAGCCCCCAGTGAGCAAGCCAAGGGCGACAGTGGCAAGGAAAAACTCCCTAGTTTTTTATATATATATGGTTTTTATATACATATAGTACCTAGCAGTAAATATCACTCATTGTGTAGACAGTATGTTGCCAAAAATGCACACATTTGAAAAAAAAAATCCAAATACAGCGGATTACAGTAAAAATGAACTGACTAAGAAAACAACAGATGTTACTGTAAAATGACTGTTGTTGTCTGTACTGCCATCAAACAGCCCCGTCGACAGGGGGGGACAACCGGGTCTGTTGTCCCGGGCCCTAGGGCCAGGGGGGCCCAACAAAGAGCCGAGCAATTTATTTTTTATTTAAAGTCTATAATTTTTTAATAATCTTGAAATCTTTCATTAATATAAAATTATGTACTCAAAATAAGCTCAATGGTTAAAATATATATGTTTTTTTACCTATCTGCATATTTTCCATTAAGTGCATACACCCCCGCCTCCCACTGAAAAATGGTTTGATCCAGCACCGACCGTAACCGGCTGGTACCCGCCCAACAGCGGGAAATACAGTGGTGGATAGTTAAAGTAAATACAGAAATCTGGAGCGCAGAAAAGAAAGGAAAAACATTTACCTGACGAATTTTAAAGTTGCATTGTGTTCCAGGTTTGAAAAGTGCTTGAATTTAGGCTAAAGTACTTGAAAATGCTTGAAATTGTAACTACGTTTCACAACAAATAGCTGTCTGACTGAACAGTTCTCGTGAAGACGTTAAGATTGGGCGTTTTGAAAATAAACAACCATTAAATAATGTGATAAAAAGTGAATTGTTTCGAATCATTTCGAGTATATGTATAAATATTTAACTTAATTAAGTTTAACGTGCTGGAAAATATTGAAATGGACCTTGAAAGTGACGTACAAGTGCTTTAATTCCACCTTGTAAAGGTGTATGATATGGAAGTTTTTCTGTCTCAATATTAAAATGAAAATGTAATGCGCATTTGCATTTACATGTTCTACTCATACAAGCAACTTTGAGCTCAAAATTCAAATTCAAATGCAATAACTCCATTTTCATTTGCAATTGTTCCACTCATACAAGCAACTTTGAGCTCAAAATTCTAATTCAAATGCAATAACTCCGATTTGAATTATCAAGTTCATGTGATCATGCAAAGGTTGTATCAAAATTATAATTAAAATGCTATTCGCTTAATATGCTTTGCATTTCGTGATAACACGTTTGAAACGTAATTTTCAACCTCACCACCACGCTAAAAAGATGTCAATATTCAAACCTTAATGGAGAAATAGCGCCACCCCCTGTTTGCAATAACATTACGATACCAACAGCGCTAAAACTGTGTCAAAATGCATCTTGAAAATGCAATCCGGGCAGATTGCATTTTCATTTCCATGGTCTTCCACTATAGTCAAATTATAGTCAAATTAGATCCCATCAGCCTTCCAATCAGATTCCACCTCCCTCCACTTTATTCAGCCAATCGGGTTCCCCTTTCCACCTCAGGGAGCCAATCAGGACGGGACTAAAGCACGCTCAGCACAGAGCCATATAGTTTCTGGCTCTGCAGTACAGGCGAGTTTTTGGTCTTGATTTATGATCCCTAATGCCTGGTTCACACTGCACGACTTTTCAGTCGTCAGGTTTTTGTACCGTTCGCACTACACGACTGGTTGTGCTGTAATCGCGAGTCTTTCAGTTGTTGTGGCTTTCACACTACATGACTGATCGGTGACGCGGGCTCACGAATTACACGACTGGGGAATCGCCGACTCATCTGGCTGCCGTCCAAAAACACGAGAACACGAAAACGAAACTCTCGTGAAAACCAGCAACACCACATAAAGAATAAAACAATGTACATGTACTCCACATTTTCGTTATTATTATTATTTTAGTCCCATAGTCCCAAGTTGCCAGAATTATTTCATCTCTCCGTTGCAGTGAACATAGTTATAATCAATCGCACTATTTCTCCAGTGCTGTCACAATAACTTAAACAGTGTTGTAGTAAAGTTGTAAGAAAGGTGAGGATTTTGTGTGTTTGCTGGGTTACTGTTTTGAAAGCATTCTTGAAAGTTTTTTACATTCTCAGAGATATCTTCAGCGGTGCCGCGGTTCTCTCTCCGCGTTCACATTGGCTGTAGTTAGACGCTGCTGCCGACTCTCTAGATATTAAACACGCTAGATATTAAACATGCTAGATATCTGCCGGTGGTCTGCGATGAGTCGGCGACCACTATAACGTAGATGAAAAGAACTCGTACGAAAGACAGACCAAAGAATAAAAACGTACACTGAACACTCGATTAAACAAACACAATCTATGAACCCCAAAGGTATAGTCTGAGACTAGGGAAAGGCATGAAACGTAGACAACGGAAGCTTATACTAAGGACTTACCAAGGCATGAAAACATAAGGACCACTCGACTCAAACAAGGACAATCTATGAACCCACAATGTGTAGTATGGAGTGAGATTGCGATCTTTAATATGAGAGCACAAAGATAAGATTCAATCAAGCAAGTCAGACACACTGAGCACGCAAAATCAAGAAAACTGAGCGCTGTTAAGTGCGCTCACTTCCCTGTTTTCAGTGCGCGTTTTAGTTTTTTGCTCGCTTCTAAAATTTCTGCTCGCGTCATGATTACAAGTACGTTAAAGATCAAAGCTTGGTAGAGGATTACCTGCGGGTTCAGGTAATTATGCCGCGTCTGTGGCATTAACCACACTAAACAGGGACGCTGGGGGATTCTAGATAACATCACTCATCGAGGCATTACCGCTTTATAACTTTAAAAATACGACAGCACAAATGTTTATTTAAATAAACCAGCATTAACGAGCAGAAATGGTTTTCTGTTTCTGATCACACGAGACGCTTCACGGAGGTCGGCCGTTGTACCGCCGTAGTTTGAGGCACACAGTTGCTCTGCCACAGCGCTCAATTTGGCAATAACAGTCACATCAGCGCCAGATAAGGCTGATATGTCTGCCACTTGATCGATTAAACTTTCACACTAATGTAGTGTAAATTCACCATAAGGACTCGTCTGCTACCCTTTGAATTAATCTAATGAGCGCTTCTGTGACCATGTCTAAAAAAACTCGCCTGTACTGCTGCGCTGTAGTCCCGTCCTGATTGGCTGCCCGCTGTGGAAAGCTGTGGAACCTGATTGGCTGAATAAAGTGAAACCGTGGAATCTAATTTGACTATAATTTGACTATAGTGGAAGACCATGGAAATGAAAATGCAATCTGCTCGGATTGCACTTTCAAGATGCATTTTGACACAGTTTTAGCGCTGTTGGTATCGTAATGTTATTGCAAACAGGGGTGGCGCTATTTCTCCATTAACGTTTGAATATTGACATCTTTTTAGCGTGGTGGTGAGGTTGAAAATTACGTTTCAAACGTGTTATCACGAAATGCAAAGCATATTAAGCGAATAGCATT
>NW_027506881.1:1850791-1853291 GCF_052324685.1 Brachyhypopomus gauderio
GTTGTATTAGTTGTGTACTGGTTGTATTGGTTGTATACTGGTTGTGTTAGTTGTGTACTGGTTGTATTAGTTGTGTACTGGTTGTGTTAGATGTGTACTGGTTGTATTAGTTGTGTACTGGTTGTGTTAGTTGTATACTGGTTGTATTAGTTGTGTACTGGTTGTATTAGTTGTGTACTGGTTGTGTTAGATGTGTACTGGTTGTATTAGTTGTTTACTGGTTGTGTTAGTTGTATACTAGTTGTATTAGTTGTGTACTGGTTGTATTAGTTGTGTACTGGTTGTATTGGTTGTGTACTGGTTGTATTAGTTGTGTACTGGTTGTATTGGTTGTATACTGGTTGTGTTAGTTGTGTACTGGTTGTATTAGTTGTGTACTGGTTGTGTTAGATGTGTACTGGTTGTATTAGTTGTGTACTGGTTGTGTTAGTTGTATACTGGTTGTATTAGTTGTGTACTGGTTGTATTAGTTGTGTACTGGTTGTGTTAGATGTGTACTGGTTGTATTAGTTGTTTACTGGTTGTGTTAGTTGTATACTAGTTGTATTAGTTGTGTACTGGTTGTATTAGTTGTGTACTGGTTGTGTTAGATGTGTACTGGTTGTATTAGATGTGTACTGGATGTATTGGTTGTGTACTGGTTGTGTTAGTTGTGTACTGGTTGTATTGGTTGTGTACTGGTTGTGTTAGTTGTGTACTGGTTGTTTCCAGGTATGCATCTCCTGGGTTTGAGACGGCTTATTAATCTCAGCTCAGAAGAAACGTTTGTATTAAAAAACAACCAAAGAAAACCTCAGAAATACAGAAAATGTACAACTACCAGCACCAGTGTTAAACGGACCCACAAGTTCTCTGAGTACCTTTCAGTAATGAAAACAGTGGCTAGTGCCTTTGGATGCCAGGTGTGAGTGTGTGTCCTGGACCTGCCCTAGCCGTTTGCACTGTGGTGGATAGACGTCTCTACCCCAAACGTCTGCCCTGGTGCTGGTCTCTGCTCGGTTCTTTGTGGGCCATCCTGGAGCTCAGACGGTGTTGGTGTCCAGCCGGCTGTTCCCACAGTCCGGTGATGGGGCGGTACTATCAGGATCTGTCTCCAGCATTCCGCCCTGGAGAGCTGACGTCAGGCCGGGGTGATAAGGGGGTCCGGTAGAGCCCGGGGGTGCCGGGGGGGGTGGGGGAGGGGGTGTGGGGGTTAGACTAACAGAGACAGCCCTCGATAAGACGTGGCACTGATAACGGGACAGTCTGTGAGGCTCTATTGTTCTAGGAGATTCTCCAACAGCTCGTCTCCTCCGTGTGCATGAGGGGTTCAGCACCCGTTAGACGGGTCTGTCATATTTTGGCACATTGTGTGTGTGCGTCGCCGATTTGTGTCTGCTGATAGGCAGAATGTGTGTGTGAGTGTTGTGAACATGCTGTCAGATGACCTTATCATTGTCAACAAACAATATCTAGCTAAACTTATCTAGCTAAACTTATCTAGCTAAATGCTAAATGCTATTTGATGGGTAGACTGGGACACTCCTTTCAGCTATTATTTTCTGTGTGTGTGTGTGTGTGTGTGTGTGTGTGTGTGTGTGTGTGTGTGTGTGTGTGTGTGTGTGTGTATGTGTGTGTGTGTGTGTGTGTGTGTGTGTGTGTGTGTGTGTGAGTGTGTGTGTGTGTGTGTGTGTGTGTGTGTGTGTGTGTGTGTGTGTGAGTGTGTGTGCGTGTGTGTGTGTGTGGTGTGTGTGTGTGTGTGTGTGTGTGTGTGTGTGTGTGTGTGTGTGTGTGCGCGCGCGCGCAGAGACTTGTTCCTTTAGGGTACTCACCTCAGATATTTGCGTTACACACATTACACTGTGCCAAAAGTGTAGACATTGAATCTACTAAATTTTCAACTTAAGAGTCTAGTCAGTGTAGTTAATAGTCAGTGTAGTTTATAATCAATGTAGTTTATAGTCAGTGTGGTTTATAATCAGTGTATTATTGGGGGCTGTGGCTTCCTGTAGAGAGTATGCTGTGCGCAATTGGCTGCCACTTCTAGCCGGTGTGTGTGTGATTGGTTGTCTGTGACTTGTACCTGTGTTAAATTGTAAAGCGCCTTGGGTATTCTGAAAGGCGCTATATAAATTGAACATTAATTAATTAATTAATTAATTAATTAATTCATTCATTCATATTAAATAGTCAGTGTGGTTTATAGTCCGTGTAGATTATAATCAGTGTAGTTTATAGTCAGTGTGGTTTATAATCAGTGTAGTTTATAGTCAGTGTGACACTGTGACAGACACCAGATTTATGCTTTGCCTCTACACACATCAGTACATGTGAAGAATTATATGTGTAGACTTGTGTTTTACAGTATGTGAAATTCAAGTGGATAACTATTTTTATTATGAACAGTGTTTTTGCCTGCTGTTATATCACGCTAGAGCTAATGTGTTTACACTTTAGAGACTGTTTACAATCTGTTTACACTTTAGACACTGTTTACACTCTACACTTTACATTCTGTTTA
>NW_027506881.1:1860791-1950791 GCF_052324685.1 Brachyhypopomus gauderio
AACACGCGTGTCTGGGAGAGAGAGAGAGAGAGAGAGAGAGAGAGAGAGAGAGAGAGCACTCACACCCTCTCCCCACTCCTCTCTCATAGTCCTTCTCACCAGGTGTGGGATCTTCAGCACGTCATTCTTCTCCCCCGGGGAGGTTAAGGTCATCCGTGTGCAGGTCCCGGTGCCGCAGGTCGGTCGTACATCCGTCGCTCACCTGTGCAGCGTGGACATGTATCAAGGTATAACCATGACAACGAACCACGGACCTGCGTCTTACGAGCCGAGCTTCCTGCACAACGCCGGTACCGGAACCACGTCCCCGGTGTACGTACCGAGCACCCGAGCGACCCCGGTGATGGCGCCTCTCCCGTACCTGCAGACCCCGCAGACGAGCGCGGCTCCGGGTCACCCCGCGTGGGCGCAGCCGGCGGTGGACACCGTCCCGTCCTACAACCCCCCGGTGTCCCGGTTCGCCTTCTCGCCCAGCAGCCCGCCTCTCACCTCCGGTGTCGGTACTGCTCGGGAGAGCACGTACACGAGCCCGTTGAACATCTCTACTAGCGGTCGGGATCATTACGGTGCCCGGGGCCTGGGGGGCTCCTACCACGCACCGTACACGGCCTACGTGAGCCCGAACATGGGGGCCGCCTGGACCGCCGCTAACTTCGACGGTTCGGTGCTTCACAGCCTACAGAGCGGAGCAGGCAGCGCACGACACCCGAGTTTAGGTGAGAGATTAATAATGACTTTAGATGTGTTACTGTTATTACTGCATGGACAGACAAACCCTCCAACATAAGATTCATGATCGTTACTACCTAAACCTGAACGATAGCTCCGTGGATTTGGTCTGATTAATCAGAGTTCTCGGTCCGTCATGATTAATCAGAGTTTTCGGTCCGTCCTGATTAATCAGAGTTCTCGGTCCGTTTGTTATTATCTGTATGATTTTAAAGGGTTTTGAAACCCTGTCGAAGAGTTTGTGGTTTGGACATCATATCTCATTAAACACGTCGTGATCGTTGTGAATAAAAGCAACAATCGCGCTACTGTAGTGATTAAAATTATTTAAATGGTTTAAATGATTTGAATATATTAACTTAAGTTCACACTTTAGTGCTTTACGCAGAAAACGTTGTGATGTACGGCAGTTTAAAACAGTTACACAGCCTTAAGATTTCTGCAGTTACCTACGAGTAAGGTCTTGTCTTTTAAGGCAGAGTTCTGTTACATTATCTTTTTGCATTACTTTTTTGTCTATTTTAAGCGATCCATATTACACAAGGCTAAATTTTTCCTGGGGTTGTGTCATTGTTTTGCACACCTCTGTCGTTTTAGGAAAGTGTCGTAATATTTTTTAATATCATATTCAGTGTTTCTACAATTATTCACAATATCGTTTTTTATTTTTAATTACTTTTATTAATTTATTTTGATTAACTCATTCAAATTAGTACACAGAGTATTTAAAAGAGATGTAGTCTAGGCCTGTAAAAATGCAATGTACGGCATTTTCCAAACAATTCTGTATTGAAAAGGTGATGATAGCCCAAACAATAGTAATCTTATGCTACAGTCGTTTGTACCATGAGGCTTTATTGAATAACATTTTTGAATAACGATTTGTGTTCTATAAATTAAAATGCAGAGCTTACGTTAGGCGAAAAAAAATTTCTACTGGCATGAATTTAATGTCAGACTCCGTTTGAGTTCTTGGTTAAAATAACAAAAAGAAATATATTCTAAAATAAAACAAGTTTGTGCATGAGATTTAAATTGTTTGCAGGCCTCAATGAAAACACGTTGCTACGCAATTTACTGAAAGCAAAATTGGGTGAACTAAATTGATCGCTATAGATGGATTTGGATTTCACAGAAGCACATTCACAGGTACTGGACATAATTTTATTCGACGGACAGAGAAAGAAGAGTAGTTTAGGCTATAGTTTAGGATATTTTAAAACGTTAGGTGAATAATTAGCGTAAAGTAAATGAAGGGAAAGGAAAACCTCACCTAGCCCACATTTGTCTAACGGGCATTACAGTTGCATGCTGCAGAATTTAAGTTATCCAAAACAGTTCACAAGAAATCCAGACTGACTTAGTGTTAGATAACTACAGAAATGACATTAAATTAACCTGAATTAAGTTCATGAACTCCATTTAAGCTGTTACTGATAACAAAAAACTGCATCATATTTGTTAGGCTGCAGTTTTATTTTGACGGGTTACTACAATTTCGTATAATTGTTCGTTGCTGCTAGGCTGCAGGTATATTTTAGAGCAAATTGGTCTCAGAAGTTCTATAATTTCTGTCTAATTCTATCTTATTATATCTGGCCTTTAGGAATTTTGCCTACATTATGAAATACTGTTAAAACAGGCGCGATCGTAGAAAGTTCGACGTGAACAAAATCACGTGCACAACATAATAGTTTAAATATTAGCCATTTGTTATCTAATCAGAAACCCCCGATGGTCACGATTGATTGGATTATTGCATTCTGGGATATAAGATAACTTGTTGGCCTATAGACCACCACGAGGACGCGTGGGTTTCAGTGTCAGCTGATTTTTAAGATGGTTACCCAAATATCAGTTCGCTATCAGTGGGGTGCGATTGGACTTTGAGCAGGCTATTAATGAGTCACGGACAAAACAGACATGGTGAGAATCTGACTTTACCCGAGTAACAAACAAATTCCAATACCTTCGTTTCAGGGTAAATATAGTATTTCTCTGCAAAATGCCTGTATGACAAATTGTGATATCTAGCAGCCTTGTTCTCTAAGGTCTATTTAAAATTAGCTCATATATGTAAGTCACACGTGACTGATGACATGTGTGATTTTCAGATAACAATGTTAGATTAAATAAATCGGAACAAAACGCAGGTTTGTAACCTTTACACCACTGAAGTATTTACAAGGTTCCTTGAAGCAGTGCAGGATCACCCAGTGCAGGATCACACAGTGCGGGATCACCCAGTGCAGGATCACCCAGTGTAGGATCACCCAGTGCAGGATCACCCAGTGTAGGATCTCCCAGTGCAGGATCTCCCAGTACAGGATCACACCGTGTGGGATCACCCAGTGCAGGATCACCCAGTGCGGGATCACCCAGTGCGGGATCACACAGTGCGGGATCACCCAGTGCGGGATCACTCAGTGCGGGATCACCCAGTGTGGGATCACACAGTACGGGGTCACCCAGTGCGGGATCACCCAGTGCGGGATCACACAGTACGGGGTCACCCAGTGCGGGATCACCCAGTGCGGGATCACCCAGTGCGGGATCACACAGTACGGGGTCACCCAGTGCGGGATCACCCAGTGCGGGATCACTCAGTGCGGGATCACCCAGTGTGGGATCACACAGTACGGGATCACCCAGTGCGGGATTACACAGTACGGGATCACACAGTGCGGGATCACCCAGTGCGGGATCACACAGTGCGGGATCACCCAGTGCGGGATCACTCAGTGCGGGATCACCCAGTGTGGGATCACACAGTACGGGGTCACCCAGTGCGGGATCACCCAGTGCGGGATCACACAGTACGGGGTCACCCAGTGCGGGATCACCCAGTGCGGGATCACCCAGTGCGGGATCACACAGTACGGGGTCACCCAGTGCGGGATCACCCAGTGCGGGATCACTCAGTGCGGGATCACCCAGTGTGGGATCACACAGTACGGGATCACCCAGTGCGGGATTACACAGTACGGGATCACACAGTGCGGGATCACCCAGTGCGGGATCACCCAGTGTGGGATCACACAGTACGGGATCACCCAGTGCGGGATCACCCAGTGCGGGATCACCCAGTGCGGGATCACCGTGTCAGTGTTGCTTTGTTCTGTCAGCTCACATTAATAATCACGTGTTTTGTTCTTTTTATCCTCCTGGTTTCCCAACTCTGTGTGCAATAAAAGATTTAATGTGTATTTTAATTTAGGCCACTGTCTCACATCAGTACAGATTTAATCCAAAAATGGGTGTCTGACCATTCTGACCATTCTCAACACGGGTTACATAATGTGCACTAACCCTGTACACTGCATATAGACTAGGTCAGTAGTTGCAAACCTGACACCCTGCACAGAAGGCAGATCAGAACCAGAACCGGTGGGGGCTGCTTTTCTAATCTGTTGATATAAGACAGTACTCAGAAGCACAGAAGACTGTAGGCTAATCTTTAAAACTAATCAGCTGGCCTAATTAAGATGATGACTTCAACATTCTGAGAATAACCCCCAGCTGTGCTCCATCTCTCCAAACACACGGCCTTTCATGTATTTCTTGTAGTTTTCATGATCAATCAGGAAGCCTAAATATTTTGACAGTTCATAAACGTTTAGTTCAGTAATCTGCACAATGGAATCCTGTAATTGCCAGAAAAGAATAATTTTCTGGACCATACAGCCTGTCCACTGTTGCTAAGTCTGGAAGACTGCAGATAATTATATTATGAAGTGGATTTTGTGTTCCGTATTGTGTTGAATGCTGAAGGTGCCCCCACCCAGGGCTTGAACAGGACGCTTGGTCTGAAAGGACGTAAACGGGAGCTTTGACCTCAAGACCAAAGAGCAGCTGATATGTACCAACCAGATCACCAACATCAGTCATGATATAGGGGACAGAGTGTTGATGATGTTAGTGTTGAGGTTGGGGGGACAGAGTGTTGATGATGTCAGTGTTGAGGTTGGGGGGACAGAGTGATGATGATGTCAGTGTTGAGGTTGGGGGGACAGAGTGATGATGATGTCAGTGTTGAGGTTAAGGGGACAGAGTGATGATGATGTCAGTGTTGCGGTTGGGGGGACAGAGTGATGATGATGTCAGTGTTGAGGTTAAGGGGACAGAGTGATGATGATGTCAGTGTTGCGGTTGGGGGGACAGAGTGATGATGATGTCAGTGTTGAGGTTGGGGGGACAGAGTGATGATGATGTCAGTGTTGAGGTTAAGGGGACAGAGTGATGATGATGTCAGTGTTGCGGTTGGGGGGACAGAGTGATGATGATGTCAGTGTTGAGGTTGGGGGGACAGAGTGATGATGATGTCAGTGTTGAGGTTAAGGGGACAGAGTGATGATGATGTCAGTGTTGCGGTTGGGGGGACAGAGTGATGATGATGTCAGTGTTGAGGTTGGGGGGACAGAGTGATGATGATGTCAGTGTTGCGGTTGGGGGGACAGAGTGATGATGATGTCAGTGTTTAGGTTGGGGGGACAGAGTGATGAGGATGTCAGTGTTGAGGTTGGGGGGACAGAGTGATGATGATGTCAGTGTTGAGGCTGGGGGGACAGAGTGATGATGATGTCAGTGTTGAGGTTGGGGGGACAGAGTGATGATGATGTCAGTGTTGCGGTTGGGGGGACAGAGTGATGATGATGTCAGTGTTGAGGTTGGGGGGACAGAGTGATGATGATGTCAGTGTTGAGGTTGGGGGGACAGAGTGATGATGATGTCAGTGTTGAGGTTGGGGGGACAGAGTGATGAGGATGTCAGTGTTGAGGTTGGGGGGACAGAGTGATGATGATGTCAGTGTTGAGGTTGGGGGGACAGAGTGATGATGATGTCAGTGTTGAGGTTAAGGGGACAGAGTGATGAGGATGTCAGTGTTGAGGTTGGGGGGACAGAGTGATGAGGATGTCAGTGTTGAGGTTGGGGGGACAGAGTGATGAGGATGTCAGTGTTGAGGTTGGGGGGACAGAGTGATGATGATGTCAGTGTTGAGGTTGGGGGGACAGAGTGATGAGGATGTCAGTGTTGAGGTTGGGGGGACAGAGTGATGATGATGTCAGTGTTGAGGTTGGGGGGACAGAGTGATGATGATGTCAGTGTTGAGGTTAAGGGGACAGAGTGATGATGATGTCAGTGTTGAGGTTGGGGGGACAGAGTGATGATGATGTCAGTGTTGAGGTTAAGGGGACAGAGTGATGATGATGTCAGTGTTGAGGTTAAGGGGACAGAGTGATGATGATGTCAGTGTTGAGGTTTGGGGGACAGAGTGATGAGGATGTGAGTGTTGAGGTTGAGGGGACAGAATGATGATGATGTCAGTTCTTTATTCATTGTTCTTCACTTGTTGTCTGACTCCGAGTCTCAAGGTTGTAGCTGGGAACCTTGAGAAGAGGTCGCTCTGTGTCTGTCTACAGCATCCAAATTCCTCAGAGAAACTCAGGGGTTAAGTCTAGATTGAAACATAAGTGTGTGTGTGTGTGTGTGTGTGTGTGTGTGTGTGTGTGTGTGTGTGTGTGTGTGTGTGTGTGTGTGTGTGTGTGTGTCAAGAGAACTACTTTATGGTGCTTTATGGTTAAGCTATATTGTACATTATTAAAATAAAGCTATTTCACTCAGGCTGAGTTGTACACTGTGAGCTCTGATTAACGCCTCATTTTACAGTGGACAGTTACATGTATTTACCTGTATATACCTATATATGGAGGTATGGAGTTACCTGTATAGATATATGGAGTTGTGATATTCAGTTTGACAGGAATTTAACAGCTACTCAGGATGTCTGATGTCCTTGGACACCACTCAGTCCTGAATGATAAAGAAATAAACACACAAAGTGAGAGTCTTCTCTCTCTTCTCCTGTGTGTCCAAACTAATCCGTCCTTCATGGCTGTTAAGAGACCCTTAGACACATGTGATGTTTCCATTTATAAAGATTAGCTCAATTTCTGCTCTATATACAGAGCAGCCTTTTTTTATCAGGACCTGTCTCATAGAGAAAGAACAGAGCCCTTGTGGTAAACCATGGCGAACAGCCCCCCCTGCTGGTCACACACTTGTTAATTATTTATATTAATAGAGCAAAGCATGGATGTTTTACTGTAATTTCTCTGTCATATATCACTGTCTCACTCTTTCTCTATATGTATATATCACGTATATATATCACTGTCTCACTCTCTTTCTTCTCAGAGTTGTTTGAGGATTTCTCAGAGGGCCGTGAGTGTGTGAACTGCGGGGCCATGTCCACTCCTCTATGGCGTCGGGACGGGACAGGACACTACCTCTGCAACGCCTGTGGACTCTACCACAAGATGAACGGGATCAATAGACCACTGATCAAACCCCAGAGACGCTTAGTGAGTCAAACCCGTCACTTGGGGTGAATAGCTGAATGTGTTTGGGGTAAACAGATGTGTGTTTGGGCAAGGGACCTAACACAGGTGAGTGTTTTGGGGTGAATATGAAATGTGCCCTATTTGTCAATTGTGATTTTTCACCACAATCGAAATTTGTCCTCCGCATTTACCCATCTGTGCAATTAAAACACACACAAACACACACACACACACACACACACACACACACACACACACACACACACACACACACACACACACACACACACACTAGTGATTAACTAGGGTGTTGTGGTGCACACATGCCCAGAGCGGTGGGCAGCCCTCAACGAATACTAAATCATAGAATAGAATAGAATAGAATAGAATGCCTTTATTGTCATTATACACATGTACAATGAGATTGAAAGCTTCCCTTTTCAGTGCAAACATACAGAATATAAAAAGTATAAGAAAAATCTTTACACTATAGAATATAAGAGTTTTTTAATTTAAATACAATAAAGGTGTAGAGAATTTCCAGTTCTATGTTGTAACGTGGCTCGCGCCACGGAGCGAGAGGACGGACACAAGTGCTGAGAAGAGCGAGATTTATTCAGGGGAATACCGTAATCGTCATCCGAAAGCCAGGCAGGGTCGATAACAGGAGGGCAGTCCGAGAAACATGCAAAGACGGGCATTACAAAGACAGGGAGCACGGGACACAGGAGAAACAGGAATACGGTCAGGTACAAAGAACAGCGATGGGACAGACACGATCACAATTAAATTAAAAATACCGGACGAAGGACAAGGGAGACTCAGGGGCTTATATGCACAGACATTAAACAAGGGGCAGGTGATGACAATGACACAGGGGTGTGGTAACAAACGAGGAATCAAAACCAACGAGCAGGGCGGGACAAACAGGCAGGGAACACGGACATGAGGGAACCCAGAGTGACAGCTACGAGAGGGGGCGTTGCCCTACGTGACATATGTACAGTTATAGCAGTGGTTCCCAAAGTGGGGGGCGCGCCCCCTAGGTGGGACGCGGAGCTATTGCAGGGGGGGCGCGGAGCTTGAAAGTAAAACGTGCACATGTGTCTTAGGGATGCACCGATTCCGATATTAATATCTGAAAAAATTCTAGATCGGGTATCGGTGACAATGTGACAGATCCATAAAAACAGATCTATTCAGTCTAATTCTATGCTTGTATTGCTTGCTTTTCGGAGTTAGTTCAACCTTAATACTCGCGCTGGTGGTATTCCACTTAGTCCGTTTATTTGCTGGTTGACCAAAATAAACCTGGGCTCCAGCAATACTTCACTGTTCATACATGAACTGGTGAGTTGTCCAAATCTCATTTAATGCGTTACTTACAGAAATGAAATAAAGAGCAGAGGTCTGACTCGGCAGAAAGCTAAAAAACAACAATATTCCATACGCGCACTCAACTCGCTCCCTTAAAGAGACAGTACACATATTTCTGGCCGTTACATGCTTTGCGCTCTGCGTGATGTCTGCGCTTGCAAACTAGCCGCATATGTTTTGCTGTTTCTCTTATTTCATCTCCTTATTTATTTTAAATTATATTTAGAATTCTTGAACCATTTAAAAGGTTTCTTGCAGTTTATTTTTTTCATGTTTGACCAAAGTTGTGAACCTATTGTTTTTGTAAGTTTTCAACACATCCCTAGTCAATATGGGGGGGGGGGGGGGTGTAGGGGGGGCGCAAAAATATTCTCATCTACTAAAGGGGGGCACGGCAGAAAAAGTTTGGGAACCACTGAGTTATAGGATAAACAGTTTAAACACTAAGATTTGCATGTTAAATAATTAAATAGTAATATTGCACATATTCCACATATTATTGCACTTGTTATTATTGCATTTATTATATGGTGAGAGTCTATGAGATTGGAGGTTCAGTTATGGGATCAGTGCACGTGTGAGTTCAGTGTGGTGATTGCTTTGGGGAAGAAACTGTTCTTGTTACTTTATTGCTAAACAAGCACGCAAAAAACACTGAAACATTCATACTACAACATCTTTGACATATTTTGTCCACTGAGCGTCCGGCTGCTGACATGAAAAAACTGAATGTGAATGTGCAGAAAACCTCCGTTACTGGAAGACAGGTCATCTGTGTTGGGCTATAACGGCATCCAGAGATGTAGCAAATGGTTCACCACATCTGTCTCTCCTCTCCTCTGTCTCTCCTGTCCTCTGTCTCGCCTCTCCTCTGTCTCCCCTGTCCTCTGTCTCTCCTGTCCTCTGTCTCTCCTGTCCTCTGTCTCCCCTGTCCTCTGTCTCTCCTGTCCTCTCTCTCTCCTCTCCTCTGTCTCCCCTCACCTCGCTCTCTTCATCCTTCTCTTTCACACACACTTTCCCCCTCAGTCTGCCTCCAGAAGGATCGGGTTATC
Organism: Brachyhypopomus gauderio; assembly: GCF_052324685.1. Classification (NCBI taxonomy): domain Eukaryota; kingdom Metazoa; phylum Chordata; class Actinopteri; order Gymnotiformes; family Hypopomidae; genus Brachyhypopomus; species Brachyhypopomus gauderio. Next base: position 1,870,291 of record NW_027506881.1, read on the forward strand.
CTGTACTAACTGTCACACCACCACCACAACTCTGTGGAGACGCAACACTGAAGGAGAGCCTGTCTGTAACGCCTGTGGCCTCTACATGAAACTACACGGGGTAAGACGTAGCACCAGCGTGGGCTCAACAACTTTGATGAAGGACTGCAAAACTGGAAGTTATTTACTGATAAGTTATGACCACTAGAGGGAGACACTGAATCAAGAAAAGAGGGTTCCAATCTACGCCTAAGGTGTGTGTATATCAATAGATATAAGCTTCCTAATCTGTGTTGAACTAATCTTCTTCTATGCAGGTTCCTCGCCCTCTTGCCATGAAGAAAGAAGGGATTCAGACCCGCAAGCGCAAACCCAAAAACCTCAAGTCCAAACCCGGTGTGTCATGGCTGATTGAACACAAATGTTTGTGGAAATAGAGATGAATGCAAATGTAATGTAATGCGTTATAATGAACCCTGGGCTTGTGATTGGTAGGAACCCCTGGGACTGATGGCCACACCCCCTCTGCTCCAACCAGCACCAATGGTACCGGAGCAGAGGCCCGTGTCATTAAAACTGAGCCAGACACACCTACTCTCTTTTCCCATCATAACATCCACACACAGGTACGCAGACACGCTTACCACACGTGAACACACGTGAGCGTGCACTTCATGTTGTTATGTTTTTTTCTACATAGATCATGACGTGAGCTACTGATTCTCTCTCCCCAGGTCTCTCTTCCTGCCTACATGGGTAGTTCAAGTGGAGCGTCCAACCTAAAGCTCTCGCCAGGAGCCCACACGGGGGCGCCCTGCTCCAAGACCGAGCCCTGGAACAGCCTGATTCTCGCTTAGGTTCTAATATGATGCCCCCTAGCAAGATGCCGCAGGTCCAGCTTGTGCATGTGAAGGTCCACAGCATCGCAGGATGGTCTGCCCTGACAGAGCCAAGGTGGAAAACCCAAGAGCCAGCAAACACAACCACAAGAACAACAGAAGACACAAGAACAACTGAAGATAGAAGAACAACAGAACCCTCAGGATGCCATGAGACAAGAAAAAGGGCAGTGAAGCTAGAGGAAGGATCCAGAGAGAGGGATCTGGAGGGAGAGATCCAGAGGGAGAGATCCAGAAGGAGAAGGAGAGATTCAGAAGGAGAAATCCAGAAGGAGAAGGAGAGATTCAGAAGGAGAGATCCAGGAGAGATCCAGAAGGAGAGATCCAGAAGGAGAGATCCAGAGGGAGAGATCCAGAAGGAGAGATCCAGGAGAGATCCAGAAGGAGAGATCCAGCAGGAGAGATCCAGAAGGAGAGATCCAGAGGGAGAGATCCAGACATGCAAGTCAAGTCACTGAATGGAGTGTGTGAACTAGACAAGCGTGTAATGCACTAATAATGACAATGGCCTATCACAAGGCTAAAGATTCCCAGGACCCAAAACAAGATTATGACCTTGACCAAAGACTGATTGCAAGAAAATAAAATATCTTGTGAAACAATCACAGATTGTATTAATGAAGTGCCTTAGATATTTATCAGACAACCAGACAAGCTCAGGTGCCTTTATTATTGTATATATTATGTTCCTCTCAGCACACGTCCACCATTTCAATGATGTGATATTGTCTCTGGAAGCTTGATAATCTTCATCTTATGACTGGCCTTTGACTTCAATGTTTGCGATGTTCTAATAGCAACAACGATGTGTTTACTAAGAGCTTTGCTGACTTCATTAAGAGACTTTACATAATATAAGTATACTCCAAATTCAAGAAACAGGAGTGTCTTATAAGTCAAGAAAAATTGACAACTGCCTTAACAGAGAACTTAAGACACAGTCAAAGCACTCCTGTGGCAAAAGAAACACACTCCACACTGTCCCAACAGTTTGACACTGTGCATATAACACACATAAACTGACATGACAAGTGGCCTGTAATGCTGGTATATTTGTGAATTATAATGACTGTAAGAACTCCTCCCACCTCGGCTCAATAGCCTGAATTACTTTTATGAGCAAAACTCTTTCTATTTCTATTTCTATTTGATATTACAGTAAAACAAAGTATGCATACGAATTCATCACATTTCATCTAGCATTTATTGATTTTTTTTTCCCTTAAATTTGAGGAGATCATTTAATCTGTTTATTTATTTATTGAAGAAAACAGGATCGAGCATTTTCATCTATGCGGCGCTACACCAGAGTGATGTACATGCAGAGTTTTGCCGCTAGGTGGCGCCAGTAATAACTGTCATTATTAACTAAGTCTTTATTTACTATGTCATTATTGAGCAGCCCCATTGTACTTTGAACAGTGTTATTTTGTCCTATTTTGTATTTGGCTTTGCTCACAGTATATGAATGTATATGAAACATGTAGAGAGCGCATAGCCAGTTCACTCTGTTATAGTGGTTCACCTTTAGAGTTAAAACACAACACCAGCATAATACATACAGAACCAGACTACAGAACCAGCGTCCCAGACTACAGAACCAGCGTCCCAGACTACAGAACCAGCGTACCAAACTACAGAACCAGTGTCCCAGACTACAGAACCAGCGTCCCAGACTACAGAATCAGCGTCCCAGACTACAGAACCAGTGTCCCAAACTACAGAACCAGCGTCCCAGACTACAGAACCAGTGTCCCAAACTACAGAACCAGTGTCCCAGACTACAGAACCAGTGTCCCAAACTACAGAACCAGCGTCCCAGACTACAGAACCAGCGTTCCAGACTACAGAACCACAGTGTCCCAGACTACAGAACCAGTGTACCAGACTACAGAACCAGTGTCCCAAACTACAGAACCAGTGTCCCAGACTACAGAACCAGTGTCCCAAACTACAGAACCAGTGTCCCAGACTACAGAACCACAGTGTACCAGACTACAGAACCAGTGTACCAGACTACAGTAGAGGGCTGTAACAGTGATGTTTGTATTACCCTTTATATGTTTTTGCACTGTGTATGATCATTAAGAGAATCATAAAAATAAGAATCAAAACATTTGTCCTTTGTTATTTTTGCCTTTGTGAAAAATAAGGTGAAGTGATTGTAGAATGGGAGGTGACCATCCTGCAGGTCCAAACATGAACATCTAAACTGTCAAAAAGAGATGTGCTCAAGAAACTCCACAACTCTGTCAACGTTTTTAATTATTTGACCCCAACTCCACATAATTAATTTAGTTAAGCTAAGTTTTGCTACATTGTGAATAATGTCTAAAATATAATGATGATAAATTAAGAAACTGAACAATGTGTGTGTGTGTGTGTGTGTGTGTGTGTGTGTGTGTGTGTGTGTGTGTGTCTGTGGTTAGTTTTAGTTCACAGAAAGACGGCTAGAGGAAAGTTGACCAATCAGCGCCCTTCCTGGCAGTGAGGCTACACGCACACAGAGAGGCGGGACGTCACGCCAGACGCTCTCCGCGTCCATTGGTCAACCGTCGCTGAGCCCATGGCAGCGGATCCAATCAGAACCTCCGTTGACCTGACGACTGATGCGATTTGAAGGCGCTGTGATCGCACCAATGGGAGGGAGAAGTGCGCCTGACGGCAGCGACGAGCGATGGACCGGGTGAAAGATCGTGTTTGTTTATAACGTCGTCTTCTTAACAAGCCAGCATAAACTGACCTCGGCGCGCTCACGTTTATACACGTACACGTTAGAAAATGGATATCCTGAAGTCTTTAGGACACCCGGAGGAAATATACAACCTGTTTAAATTCAAAATGGGAGGATGCCGCACTGTTATGCCTAAACTGGATTATGTGAGTAAAGCCTTTCTGATAACTTCACCAACACTGACCTGAACACACCTGCACCTGTGTGTGCACCTCCAGCATAGAACTACTGTACACCACTTATTAAAACCCAGTTTACACTAGACTCCTGTATGTGAAGTTACCTGCGCATCTTATAATTCATCTTTCATGAATGAGATGTAGACACACATCTATTTTGTCTTATTGAAAGTTTGCAAATGGGGCATTGATGATGTTCTACTCAGATAATTAGCGAAATAGGCTGCAATATAAATATTTTACAATTAATAAAGTAACAATTAGCATATGTAACTTTATTCGTATGATTTTACACCTGTCTTGAAAATGACAGTATAACCCACGGAGGAGTATTGACGTTTTCAGAACGACGCTGAAGTTGATTACTTATTCATGAAGGGTGTGTTCACGATGCGTGTTTGCTGCGCACTTTGTTTAAAAGAGATAGATTAAACAAACGAGCGTAGAAGCAAACATTTAAGAGGTTATTGTTTCCCATACTGATTTTGTGAATTTAGAAAAAAATATTAAAATATAATGAAAGCATTCCTTTTGTAAAATGGTTTCTATTTCAAGTCGTTTCAATTGTATGCAATTTGTACATGATGCACGTTTGTGCGCAGCAAACACGCATCGTGAACACATCCACCAACTTCAGCGTCGTGTGTAGGAGAACTACAGACTAAATAGCTGAACTTTATTCCCTAGCCGGTGTTGACATGGGGGGGGGGGGGGTTCATATGTGTGTGTGTGTGTGTGGGGGGGGGGTTCTCTCATGAAATGAACAGGACGAAATTAGAGTTCAGGATCCAAATATCTTATGTAACCTGTTTGAATGTTTGACATGTGTGTATGCTAACAGCTCAACACCATTGCTTAAGCTGGTTTTTGAATTGTAATAACGTAGTAAATCCTTTAGCGTAAAACACGCACTTCTCGTGTTCTTTAGCGTAAAACACGCACTTATCGTGTCCTTTAGCGTAAAACACGCACTTCTCGTGTTCTTTAGCGTAAAACACGCACTTCTCGTGTTCTTTCGGTGATTTTTCTGTTCCACGCAAGTGCAGCTTTGTCTTTATTCTCGAGGAGCAAAACGACATTAAAGAGCCCAAATGAATCCCAGTGAGACAGTAGTGGTAGTGATACAGTGATAACTGTCCCGGTGTTGCAGGACCTCTAATGCAGAAACTACACGGCACAAACACGGCCGTACTGGGCTGCACTGGTCCACTGGTCCTCCCAGTTTAAACTAGCCACTGGTTTAACTAGAGTTATGTCGGGATCTTGGATATGGTTGGTTATATTGCTACGTTCCCCAAACGCGGACACTTGATCTCTGAAAATTTATATTTACTACAAAGGTTTTGTCCTTATGCAAGTACATCACAAGTAGACTTTATTTACACATAAATAAAGTTAGCCAGCATTTCAGTTATTCGGTTAAGATTGACTACCATAAACGTTTATGGATATTTTTGCATGTCTTTACACATGCCAAAAACTGCAGTTCATTAAAAAACTGAAATGTTCAAAAGTGTCACTTGGGTGAAGTAAGTAAATGAAAATTAAATGTCCAGCACGCAGACAGTGTGTTTAAACGTTTGGGCTACACACACCAGCGCTGCTGCAGGAAGACTAATGTGTGTGTGTGCGTGTGTGAGACTAGTGTGTGTGTGTGTGTGTGTGTGCGTGTTTGGTCCTCACACAGTGGGCGGGGAGTCGCACACGCAGCACGTCCGTCTCAGATCTGGGGGTGTGTGGACGTGTGTGCAGCTGTAGTTGGAGGTCGAGTTAGCGTGTTTATCAGCGCCTCCACACACGCCCTCCTCGCCGCGACAACACCGCGCAGACGGGCTTTCACTTCCCCGAGCGCCATGGATCCACGCGGAAGGCTGTAGTCGACGGGCTGCGGGGTAAATGCACATGGCGGGGGTTTGTTGCAGGAGCGCGGCGCCCTTCTCCGTCTTCAAGCGCACGCTCTCCGTGCGCGGCCCCGCTTCAGGCGCGCGCCCCGCCGTGGCACGGGGCCCCCGGGGCCGCAGGGGCGCGCAGGAAGGCTGCGTGACCGCGCCTCCACACCATCTCCGGTCCGCGGGGCCTCATCCGTGTCCTGCACACTTCTTCTTCTCTTGCCAGGAGTCCATGAGCGCGAGCCTGCGCACGTGCTACGTGTTCCTGAACCAGACGAGCAGAAGCTTCGCGGCGGTGATCCAGGCGCTGGACGGGGAGCTGCGGTGAGAGCAGGCGCGCCCCCGCTGTCAACAAGTCGGGGAACGCGCAATCTACTGTAAACATTCACATTTAACACCGCGTGTGTTGTCAAATGTGAGATATATACCTACAGACGTGCCACGCGAGTTGTTCTGCTGCTGTTTGCACTAATGTGTAGTTGGTGTTGCTGCCCACAGTTGGCCACGCGCTCGAGCACGCGCGCTCATGCACGAGCATGGCGTACTAAACAAAGTGTTATCAATTAGATTTTTTAAGTAAACTAATTTTTTAATTAAGCTAATTTTAAAAGATTAATTTTTCAGTGCATCGAGCCGTTTTAGTGTGTACTGCTTACAAAGGTGTTTGGAAGAACCAATCAACGTTTTATATAGCTCTCTCTCTCTCTCTCTCTCTCCCTCTCTCTCTCTCTCTCTCTCTATCTCTCTCTCTCTCCCTCCCCCCTCTCTCTCTCTCTCTCTCTCTCTCTCGGTTTATTCCTTTGCTTGTCCTCTTAGTCATGCCGTCTGTATATTCTACCTGATTCTGCGGGCGATGGACACGGTTGAGGATGACATGACGATTCCTGTGGTGAAGAAGATTCCACTACTGCTCGACTTCCACACCTTCCTGTACGAGCCTGACTGGTGCTACACACAGAGCAACGAGAAACACAGACAAGTGCTTGAAGAGTTCCCCACGGTGAAACACTAACTCCACCACCTTCTCACAGCGCTGTGTCAAACCTCTCCAGTGCAGGACTTTGTATCTTTGTGGGTTGTGAAGGACAGACTCTCTGGTTCTGTTTACAATGGCTTTTCATTTACTTTGTAGATTTCAGTGGAATTCAGGAAACTCGGTCAGGAATACCGCGATGTGATTTCCGACATTTGCCACCGAATGGGGGTTGGGATGGCAGAGTTCCTGGAGAAGAAGGTTGGATCGATGCAGGAGTGGGACAAGGTGGACTTGCGTTTAGATAAGCGCTGTATATCCAAGCATGTTCACAGACAAGCAAAGCATATGTAGACCAAAACAATATTTCATAGTGATAACTTGAGATCTGAAGGTTCTTTTTTCAAATGTGGAATTAATTTTACTAGAATCTATACTTGGGCTCAGTCCCCTTTCAGCTCTTGTTCCAAACACATGGGTCCACCCCTCTGTTTTGAGTGTGCTATGCTATAGGTTTGGTGTCCCAACTCTGGTTGGCACAGAGGGGAAGAGCAAAATGGCGCAATCGTATTGAGAAATGTCCCAGAATGCATTGGGAACTACTGCCAAGAGAGAGAGAGAGAGAGAAAAATTGTAGTAAAGTACACAAAATGTCCAGAGAAACAGAAAGTTTCTGACAGAGGTCCTTCATCAGCTCTGCAAAGTGCTTGACTTGTATATATGATTTTTTTTCCTTAAATAAGGATAAAAAAATATTTGTAAATATTTGTAAACACTTCTGCAAACCACCAACAAAAAAACTCCAGCCAGCTTATGTAAAAGCTATCGATGACTACTGATGACATATCAGGTTCTTGAAGGGTTATCTCATTTTGTAGGGGAAGATTTTAACCACTATTCCATATATCTCAGTTACAAGGGAAAAGGGGACTCCCAAAATAAGGACTAGGAGTAAAAATTAATTGGTTTGGCCATTAGATTGCCATCAGAATGAGGGCTCCAGTAGGACAGAATGAAGGAACTTCTCTTCTGAGTCTCTAATGGAGGTGGTGTGTCTCCACAGTACTGCCATTACGCGGCCGGTCTGGTGGGCGTCGGCTTGTCCCAGCTGTTCTCCGCCTCAAAGCTGGAGGACCCCGAGGTGGGCGGGGATGATGAGCTGGCCAACTCCATGGGCCTGTTCCTCCAGAAGACCAACATCATCCGCGACTACCTGGAGGACCAGCGGGAAGGACGATCCTTCTGGCCAGAGGAGGTCTGAACCTCCTCACATCTCTTCACTCCTCTTATGTTTCATTATGTTTGTTGTTCTGGTCATTTATAAATGTGTTTAATCTCCAGTGCAATTATATTCATTTGCACTCTAGACCGGATATGTGATATAATAATTGCACGTGTAAACGTGCTGAATCTCTGCCAGCAGGTTTGGGTTTGTCCAAATTTTGGTGCACGGTCATTGCATCGCTGTTCTGACACTGCAGGTTCCGCTAGTGTGGTGCTTTTAGATCATGACATGAATCGGGTGTGTCGGGTCAGATCTGCACGAGACCTTCTGTGCTCCTGACGTGGAGAAGGAAAGGGCTTTACCAGCCGAGCAGAACACGTCAGTAGAGTAAACAGCAGTGACCTGCAAAGGAATCAACATTTTTACCAACATGTGAGCTTTGTGGACATGGATGAGTAAAGGTGGACTATTTAAGGGAGGGCTTGGTCAGATGTCTATGGTAGATATGTAGAGGTGTAGGCACGTCGTCTACCAGTGGCTGGTAGAAGGTGTGACTGAAGCTGATGTTAGTAATTTAAGGTCTGGTGTGAAGCAGACCCAACACTTTACACGTGGACAGACTGACACTAGTGTGACATACAGTACCAGACCCAACACTTTACACGTGGACAGACTGACACTAGTGTGACGTACAGTACCAGACCCAACACTTTACACGTGGACAGACTGACACTAGTGTGACGTACAGTACCAGACCCAACACTTTACACGTGGACAGACTGACACTAGTGTGACGTACAGTACCAGACCCAACACTTTACACGTGGACAGACTGACACTAGTGTGACGTACAGTACCAGACCCAACACTTTACACGTGGACAGACTGACACTAGTGTGACGTACAGTACCAGACCCAACACTTTACACATGGACAGACTGACACTAGTGTGACGTACAGTACCAGACCCAACACTTTACACATGGACAGACTGACACTAGTGTGACGTACAGTACCAGACCCAACACTTTACACATGGACAGACTGACACTAGTGTGACGTACAGTCCCTTCATTCCTCGTTCCGTTGGGTTGGTCCTTGTACAAATGGCTGCTGACCACAAGGACGTGCCTGTACGATTCAGTTATACTGAGTTCTTCCGGACGAATATCCCACTGTCACTTGTGAATGTGTGTGTTTCAGGCGTGGAGTCGGTTTGCGTCTCGTCTGGAGGACTTCGCTCAGCCACAACATCTGAACTCCGCCCTGGCCTGCTTGAACCTGCTGGTGACCGACGCCCTCCGCCACGTCCCTGATGTCCTCGCCTACCTGTCCCGCCTCCACAACCAGAGTGTCTTCAACTTCTGCGCTATCCCGCAAGTGAGCGTCGCACTGCAGCAGTTATCTCCACACGGGTGGGGTCAGGGTGGGTTCAGGGTGGGGTCAGGGTTTAAAAGACTGGCAACAGAAGTTAAAGATTCCTTGCCTCCTTTGGGGAAACAGTAAAGCCCTCAGAAAAGTGTTGAGCAGAATAAACCCTGAAGAGTCCTTGTCCTGTGGGGAAACGCCCTCATCTCTGGGACAGAGACATCGTGGGCTCATTAGGTGAACGTCAGTCCCCACCAAAATGAAAATCTCAACAGTTACTCAGGTCCTTGACAACACTACTCAACGTGAAGGTTTGGGTTCGTATGGTCAGGCAGTCGACGGTGCGGTTAAGTTAATTCAGTCTGTCTGTGATCTCTCTGAATCTCGACTGATGTCTACACACATGTCTACTTCCTGCAGCAGCGCTGGTGTGTGTAGACTGATGTCGCAAACACAAACGGCATTTACTCTGCATTTTCATGCTCATACTTTGAGCATAAATGAATTTATATTTGTGTCCAAACAGTGTCCATATTAGCACAGCACAATGTCATTGATAAAAGCTATTTTATTTGTCATTGATAAAGTTATTGGTGACTAACAGGATATCAGATTGCACAGTGAAATGTCAAACATTTATTTCAAGAAGATGTGGAATATTTACTTAAATGGAATCGATTCCTCAACAACATCAGTAAATGTACAGTCAGTACTTTAATACAGAGTGCGATGACTCTGTCTCACCAGGTGATGGCGATAGCGACACTCTCAGCCTGCTACAACAACCCACAAGTGTTTGATGGTGTGGTGAAAATCAGGAAAGGACAGGCAGTCACTCTGATGATGCAAGCCACCAACATGCAGGCTGTATGCCACATCATCACCAAATACAGCCAAGAGGTGGGGAGTGTGTGTGTGTGTGTGTGTGTGTGTGTGTGTGTGTGTGTGTGTGTGTCTGTGTGTGTGCGTGCTTGCACGCATGTGTCTGTCTGTCTGTCTGTCTCAAACAAGAGGTGGAGTGTGTTTACGGGGAGCCGTATGTGTTTGTGTCTCAAACAAGAGCTCTGTGATCCGGGCCCGGGCACGGTTCCCTGCCGAAGCACGGTTCGTTTGGCTAGTGTGAGCGCTCCAACCGTGCCCGGGCCCGGCCCAGTTAACCGTGCTCGGGCCCGCTTGAAGAGGTGGGCCAGGGCACGATTCATGTGGACTCGGGCACGGTTCGCTTCTAGTGTGAGCGCTATCCGTGCCCGGGCCCGCTTGGTGCCTCGTCTGATTGGTTCATTTCGCTGGAACTCAAACATGACGTCAGTGATGCGACGCTCACGTTAAACAGTCATATCAGCAAAGCGATTAGCAGACAATCGTTGTGTTAAATTATCGATAAATCTGTGCTTGCACCGTGTTTCTGCACTCCCAAAACAACTCCAAAAATACAATAAAAAGAGAATCGTGAACTCCATAGTGTTGTGCGAGCGCGCTTTTCCCCAAAACTCATGTAAAGATATTTGGACTGAGGAGAGTTTTCACAAAGATCTTCCACATTTAGTTGATTGTAAGGAACTGGCTTGTATTCCCTTTCATCACTTACTGGAGTTTCAGCAGGTCAGCTGAGGCATCTGCCATCGTAATCTTAATCTTAATCTTAATCCTGTCCTCTGTCCCCTCCCCCAGATTCGGCAGAAGGTGCCGCCGTGCGATCCTTCGCGGGACAAGACGCTGCACGTGCTGGACCTGATCCAGGAGGCCCCGCCCCCCCCGCGCCCACCACCTGTCCCCCGTCTACCTGTCCTCGGAGGCCCCGCCCCCCCGCGCCCACCTGTCCCCCGTCTACCTGTCAGCTGTGATGCTACTGGCTGTTCTCAGCTGGCAGTACCTTACCACCACCCAGTCTCCTAGCAACAGCGACATGCAGGGCAACTGAGCACTGCCCCCACCCTCGTTGCCCCCACCCTGGTGTGGAGACCTGCAGGACGCCATCACCTCTGTCCCTCTGTCCCTGTCCTCCTGTGGCCTGTCAGCTGCTGGATGAGGACTGGAAGTCTCAGTCTGCTGTTGGGTTGTGCACTGTTGCCATGGAGCTGGGGGTCGTCAACTTCTTCTCTTTTATGTTGAATTGTGCTGTTTGGATTTTGTGTTTAGGACAATTTCTATAAAATACTTTTATCATTGTTACTGGTCTTTTGAATAGGAAGTGTACATAAAGGCAGGAGCAGTCCTGTTTTTGTTTAAAAACCACCCTAACTTTACATTTCTGCGCTGAGTGACGTATAAGGATGAGGTGGTTCTCGTGTGAGCGGGTTGGACGCAGACGCCCTGCTGTGATCGTCCCTCACGTCAGACGCCCTGCTGTGATCGTCCCTCACGTCAGACGCCCTGATGTGATCGTCCCTCATGCACATGCAGTAGATGTTATATTGAGTGTAGGTGTATCACTGCAGTACAGTGTGGCCTGTATGATGGGCTGAGGGGATGGGTAGCCGTCCAGAAGGAAGGACGTTCACCAACAGACCGACCGCGCTCACAGACCGACCGCGCTCACAGACCAACCGCGCTCACAGACCAATCGTGGTCACCGACGGTGAACTCTCCTTACAGTGGGGCTTGATGGTGTCTAAAGTCATGAGAATCAAGGAGGAACTGATGTAAGCATTGCTATGTAATGTGACCATTGCTGTCTAATGTGGCACTTTGATTTGTGTATAAATGGGAGGAATAAAATAAAATATGTTGATGATTTATTAGCTCTGATGGTGAGGATTGACTTTGTTGAGCTTTTGAGTGGTGGAACAAACATCTTGTTACTGTGTAAACATGGTACTGGGTTTAAAACACCTACAGGGCATTCAGTATCAAGAATGCTGAGAAAGCATTTTTAGTGCCAGCTTTCTGAAATTAATTGCATTAATTTCTTCTTCCTTTGTTTCGGTTTCTGAAAGTAAAAACAAGGTTGCGTGTGTTTGAATGTTGTCATTACGAGCTTTTCTCATGGTGGCTGACGATCGTCGGCTGGTGTTTGATCTTTGGTGTGATACAGAAGGTCTCACTACAGTCTGGATCGTCTTTCAGAAACTATAAAGGGACAAAATCTTGGTGCTGACCTGCTAACTTAGCCAAAATGTCATAATCTGTCAGTTTCAACTCAGTCTTATTTTAACAGCCTCAAATTAGTCTTTGGTTTTGTCTGGGACTGAATATTAACTGGGTGACCAGTATGATGCCATATCACTGCACTCGTAATTGGTTGGTGACCAGTACAATGCCATATCACTGCACTCGTAACTGGTTGGTGACCAGTATGATGCCATATCACTGCACTCGTAACTGGTTGGTGACCAGTATGATGCCATATCACTGCACTCGTAACTGGTTGGTGACCAGTATGATGCCATATCACTGCACTCGTAACTGGTTGGTGACCAGTATGATGCCATATCACTGCACTCGTAACTGGTTGGTGACCAGTATGATGCCATATCACTGCACTCGTAACTGGTTGGTGACCAGTATGATGCCATATCACTGCACTCTTAACTGGTTGGTGACCAGTACGATGCCATATCACTGCACTCGTAACTGGTTGGTGACCAGTATGATGCCATATCACTGCACTCGTAACTGGTTGGTGACCAGTATGATGCCATATCACTGCACTCGTAACTGGTTGGTGACCAGTATGATGCCATATCACTGCACTCTCCTCCCAACCCAGCGGAGAACGGGCTCTTCTCTGCACTGTGGTCCCACCTGCAGTGATGTGTGGTCTAAGTCCAACAACCCGCGTGTCAGTCTTGTGATAGCTATGACTTGATTTCTTCAGAAAACCACATGATAATAGAGGTTTATAAGCTGCACCAGTCTCTGATTGCCTCACTGTGTGAAGATCAATGCTCAGGTAAGTCACACCATTTCCTTTAACGTATAATACAGATGAATAGATCAAATGCTTATTGTTTGATCACTTTGAATCATGTATTTTAAATAAATTAAAACATTGACATGAAAGATGATGAACAAGTGACTCTATTATAATCCAAAACATATTATCTCATGTTTCATGTTATAAGCTTCCAAAAGCACGTTATGGTACATTTTTCTAAAAATAATTATTTCACAGGAGTTGATGTTTAATATAAAGTGCTGAGCGTGTGGTGTCTGGTCGGGGAGGTGTGGCCTCTGTCTTCCCAGGATGCTGTGCTATGTTCTGCCTCATGTTCTGGCCCTGCTGGCCGTGTCCTGGTCCAGACCTCAGCCCAACCCGCTGTCCCCGGACACGGTGGATCTCATCAACAAGGCCAACTCCACATGGACGGTAATGTCAGCTGGGGTTACATTGGGGGCGGATCTTGGGTGGTGTGGGCTGGAGGCTTGATCAATAACGGTTTGTTCTACACTGTAACATTTCAGCTACCGTGAACATTGCACATAAAATAGCACATTTTGGCCTGAAGCTCTGAAACTTCATCCATGCTGAGTGATGTCACATGACGCTAGCGAGGGCACCTGCTGAGTGATGTCACGTGACGCTAGCGAGCGCACCTGCTGAGTGATGTCACGTGACGCTAGCGAGCGCACCTGCTGAGTGATGTCACATGACGCTAGCGAGCGCACCTGCTGAGTGATGTCACATGATGGTTCTCTATTCATCCTGTTCATTTTTAGCTCTCTTTCAATTTCTGTTTTCTGTCTAGGCCAGACTGAATTTTGAAAATGTGGACCATAGATACATCAAGTCTCTCTGTGGAACCATTCTGGGAGGCCCCCGACTTCCTGATAGGTGTGTGATGGATGGTAGCTGCAACGTTGATAAGAGTAATGAATAGAAATGAATTTATGGATTAATTTTATGGTCCTCTCATCTTGGCAGGATGAGATTTGAAGAAGACCTCAGCTTGCCAGATAGTTTTGACTCCAGAGATCAGTGGCCGAACTGCAACACTATTGGTCAGATCCGGGACCAGGGTTCCTGCGGATCGTGCTGGGTGAGGGGTGAGGGGTGAGAGGTGAGGGTTGAGGGGTGGTCTCTGAGTGAGGTGTGAGGGGTGAGAGGTGAGGGTTGAGGGGTGGTCTCTGAGTGAGGGGTGAGGGGTGAGAGGTGAGAGGTGAGGGTTGGGGGGTGGTCTCTGAGTGAGGAGTGGTTTCTGGGTGAGGGGAGGTCTCAGTGGTCTGTGTGTGTGTGTGTGTGTGTGTGTGTGTGTGTGTGTGTGTGTGTGTGTGTGTGTGTGTGTGTGTGTGTGTGTGTGTGTGTGTGTGTGTGTGTGTGAGATTATAGGCCTTCGGTGCTGTTGAGGCTATGTCAGACCGATTCTGTATCCAAAGCAGTGGGAAGATCTCGGTGGAGATCTCAGCAGAAGACCTTCTCTCGTGCTGTGAGGGGTGTGGCATGGGGTGAGTACTGCGCTCCCTACTTCACATATAGTACAGCTTAGAACATGAACTGGTGATGTTCAAGTTGGGGTTATGAGTGGCACATGCCTGATGTTCCTCGGGGGGAGGAACACTTTAAATGTGGCAGGATATTGTGTTTCATTTCATCTCATTTTTCTGGACCAGATGTTATGGAGGCTTCCCAGCAGCTGCATGGGACTTCTGGACAAAAATCGGCCTGGTGACAGGAGGACTTTACGGTTCCAGTGTTGGTGAGACTCGAGATTTTGATCTGATCATGATCTCAAATACGTTGTTCACTTTAATCATTCTCCCCTCTGCCTCCAACACACATACGCACAGAAGAGGGATAATCACAGTCCTCCAAGCTCAGACGTTTGTATTTTTAGTGGTAACAGCATTTCTATATTCACATGAATGTGAACTTATCCAGCATGAATGACCATTATCTTAAATCATAACCAATTATCTCACACATCAAAGCTGAAACAGCAGTTTTCTTTCCTGACTGTGTCTGTGTGTGTGTGTGTGTGTGTGTGTGTGTGTGTTGCAGGCTGTAGGCCCTACACAATCACTCCGTGTGAGCATCACATGAACGGCAGCCGTCCACCGTGCTCCGGAGAGCAGGAGACGCCACCCTGTGTGCGCCAGTGCGTCCAGGGGTATTCTCCCTCCTACACTGAAGACCGGCACTTTGGTATGAACTCCTGCTCAAAACGGCTGGAAATTGTTGTTAATGTACATTATCTATTTTCTGTTTATTTGGTCGTTTCCATGGTTCACAAGAGACCAGTTAGAAGCTGTGAATTAAAGGGATGTGGTTAAAGAAGCGATTAATCATTGGCCAGTACAAGTTCATAACTGGGGAGACTTTACTGCCTGTTCACCATGTGGAATTGTTTGCCTACACTCCTCTTTTCTGTGCAGTGTAGATGGTGTGTGTGTGTGTGTGTGTGTGTGTGTGTGTGTGTGTGTGTGTGTGTGTGTGTGTGTGTGTGTGTGTGTGTGTGTGTGTGTGTGTGTGTGTGTGTTCCAGCTGCTCCTCGCCCTGCACCATCACAGTCTCCATGGTAACTGTCACTTTGTCTCCTGCAGGACAGCGATCATATAGCGTGCCCTCTGACCCCCAGCAGATCATGGCCGAGATATACAAAAACGGCCCTGTAGAAGCAGCCTTCTCTGTCTACGAGGACTTCCTGCTGTACAAGACAGGTCTCTTCAACCACACTAATGACAGACACACTAATGACAGACACGCTAATGACAGACACACTAATGTTACTAATGGATTTTAAGTCTGGAACCTAGAGATTAGAGTATAATGCAACTCTAATTCATTATTTAGTGCACAGAATGCAGTATAATCTATCTTAATTTATCTTATAATATTATATAAATTAGTTTTGTCCAATGTTAAGCTTGCAAATATACTTCACAGCAGCACAGTAGAAACATAGGTAATTTTCTTTTCTCCTCCTTTTCTAAAGGAGTCTATCAGCATGTGACGGGTGCGTTATTGGGTGGGCACGCCATCAAGATCCTTGGCTGGGGAGAGGAGAACAGCACCCCCTACTGGTTGGCTGCTAACTCCTGGAACACTGACTGGGGAGACCAAGGTACGGGTGAGATGTGGCCAACATCACACGCTGATGGGCTCGTCTTCATATTACAATCTGTGTGTGTATATTCATGTTACAGTCTGTGTGTGTATTTTCATATTGCATTTTCTCTTTTTTTATTGTTTTCTCCTTGTTTATTTTTTGGTAACCGTTAGAGATCTAGGCTTCAAAGTCCTCTAATACAGAAATATTTTCTCTTGTGCAGGATACTTTAAAATCCTGAGGGGAAAGAATCACTGTGGTATTGAGGGTGAGATAGTCGCTGGCCTCCCCAAACTGTGAGATAGAGTCGGTCTCCTGCTGCCTACACCATGCCAGCTCTCCCCACCGGACGCTTTACCTGTCTGGACAGTGTTTTTAACCAGACACCGCTGTTAAATTACTTTACTAAGATTTCAGTTGTGTGAATTAAGTGAAATTAGTAAATGATGATGCTACGTTTTTCAAGAAATAAACTACCTTAAATAACATTTAATTGTATTTCATGTTAATGAAGCACTGTGGACAAGTTTCTTCAGTTACATGATGTTTGTCAGTGAGAAAATAAAAATGTAATGCCATCATATGTATTTCAGAAGATTCTTTATTTGACCCCATTGCATTCACACTCTCCTGGACCTCAGTGAAAGGGTACAGCATTTATAAGTATCAGACTGGGTTTGTAGAGTTAGAAACTGCATGAAACGAGATGTGTGGGGGTTTTGTAGTGATATGCATATTTTTCACTGAGGCTTATCATGATTTGTCGTTTGACAGCCTCTTGTCTTTTATATGTTCTAAATAAGTTATGATCTTCCCAAAAGCCGATATGACCTGGGCGTGAGCACTAAATATATATCTAAAGTTATGGCTACTAAAATCCTGTAATTGTGTGCAGTACAGCTAGAATTCATTTGTAGGGTTAAAATGAGAAGCATAATGATCTGTTGAAGTGTAACACTGCAGTTATTCTGTGCAAGATTTCCTGTCAATTCTTAAGATAACTATTTGTCGCCCTGTTTCTCCATAAATCAGTTATGCTATACCTATAAACACCATGCAAATAGTCATTTGGTCGTCAAAACTCATATTCCCTGACCGGGAATCGAACCCGGGCCGCGGCGGTGAGAGCGCCGAATCCTAACCACTAGACCACCAGGGAGGTGTGGAGACGCCTTCACCACACCTCCACCACATCTCCTCCATATCTCCTCTTCCATAACTCCTCTCATGAAATGTTGAACTTCGCTTCTTCAAGTTAGAATGAAATAATTATTAACAGGCAGAACATTACAGCACGTTTCCTCTTCAGATGAGCAGATATGAACAGACATTAGCCGATTGGTATCGTTTGCTTAGCATGCAAAATGTGTACATGACATCAGAGCGAGAGGAGGAGCCTGACGAAACGGACCAATCAGCGTATCGCCATGCAAATAAGATGTTGTTTGCAAACCTGCCAAGCGGACAACGGTCCGTCCGGTGTGTTGACCCTAGCTGTGACGGGCGGGTGGAGCTCGCGGACGGGATCCGCGCTACCGTGAAGCGTCGGTGGTGATCACGGGGCGGTAGACATGTAGCCTGCGAGGTGAGTGTGAGGCGGTTATGTCTGTTGACATTTAAACTGTAAGCATTTAACTGTCTGTAGATATCTGGTTAGCGCACAACAGTCAGGCCTCCCACATACGCAGTTTCTAGATGTGTCTGTATTTATCTAGTGATGGTGTGTTATTTCTAGATGTGTCTGTATTTATCTAGTGATGGTGTGTTATATGGTGTGTTATTTCTAGATGTGTCTGTATTTATCTAGTGATGTTGTTATTTCTAGAGGTGTCTGTATTTATCTAGTGATGGTGTGTTATTTCTAGATGTGTCTGTATTTATCTAGTGATGGTGTTATTTCTAGATGTGTCTGTATTTATCTAGTGATGGTGTTATTTCTAGAGGTGTCTGTATTTATCTAGTGATGGTGTGTTATTACTAGATGTGTCTGTATTTATCTAGTGATGGTGTGTTATTTCTACATGTGTCTGTATTTCTCTAGTGATGATGTGTTATTTCTAGATATGTCTGTATTTATCTAGTGATGTTGTTATTTCTAGATGTGTCTGTATTTATCTAGTGATGGTGTGTTATTTATAGATGTGTCTATATTTATCTAGTGATGATGTGTTATTTCTAGAGGTGTCTGTATTTATCTATTGATGGTGTGTTATTTCTAGATGTGTCTGTATTTCTCTAGTGATGGTGTGTTATTTCTAGATGTGTCTGTATTTATCTAGTGATGTTGTTATTTTTAGAGGTGTCTGTATTTATCTAGTGATGGTGTGTTATTTCTAGAGGTGTCTGTATTTCTCTAGTGATGGTATGTTATATCTAGATGTGTCTGTATTTACCTAGTGATGGTGTTATTTCTAGATGTCTGTATTTATCTAGTGATGTTATTTCTAGATGTGTCTATTTATGTAGTGATGGTGTGTTATTTCTAGATGTGTCTGTATTTATCTAGTAATGTTGTTATTTCTAGATGTGTTTGTATTTCTCTAGTGATGGTGTTATTTCTAGATGTGTCTGTATTTCTCTAGTGATGGTGTTATTTCTAGAAGTGTTTTGTCTGTATTTATCTAGTGATGGTGTGTTATTTCTAGATGTGTCTGTATTTATCTAGTGATGTTGTTATTTCTAGAGGTGTCTGTATTTATCTAGTGATGGTGTTATTTCTAGATGTGTCTGTATTTCTCTAGTGATGGTGTTATTTCTAGATGTGTCTGTATTTCTCTAGTGATGGTGTTATTTCTAGATGTGTCTGTATTTCTCTAGTGATGGTGTGTTATTTCTAGAAGTGTTTTGTCTGTATTTATCTAGTGATGGTGTGTTATTTCTAGATGTGTTTTGTCTGTATTTCTCCAGTAATAGTGTGTTTTGCTGCCTAACCCACCTCACCCACGGTGCTATAGCTGCTGTGGCGTTAGCGATGTGCTAACAGCATCTGTGCTGCTTCATTCTGCTTTTTTGTCATTAGCATTAGCATTAGCAGCTAACTCGGCGTACCTGAGAAATCAAGGCTGCTAACTAGTTTGGTGAACCGCAGGTAGCTTTAAACTCCCCAGCATTATTCGTGGCCTCTTTATGAAATGTTGGCTTGCTAACGGTGTTTTCCAGAGGACGTTTGTTAAACAGTTATCGGGCTGTCGTCCAGCCTTCCTGTGGCGCTAGCGGACGCGTCAGGCAGCCCAGCTGTGGTTGAGCTGTCATGCAGCGGCCGTGTGGAGCTGCACACGGCGGGCTCACACCCGTCTGCTCTCCCCGTGTCTGATACAGTCGCCTCGGGCAGCAGTACTGGAGTCGGAACCTCGTCTGGACCTCCAACTGGACCTTCAACTGGACCTTCAACTGGACCAGGGACCGCCAGACTCTCCACACCATCCGTGTCCCTAATGGAGAAAAAGGAGAAAAGGCCCGGCTACTTTGCCAGGTAAACGGCAGATATACGGAATAGGTCATATAAATCAATACGGAATGTGAAAGGCAACATTAACTCATGTACGTCCAGCCTGTCTGGCGAAATGCTGTGGTGGGAAACGACCGTTTATTTTAATATACCACTATATTTATAGTTATAGTGGATCCCAGGTTTAAAATACAGTATAAGTTTTGGTTTGGGTGTTTTTATTGTGAGAAAAGGAGAAGGGACTATGTAAAGAAGAGATTAAATCTTAAAGATTAATTCTTCCCGTCACGCTTGCTGAATACTTCTTAAATGAGAGTAAGGCTGTTGTTTCCAAATATGTCCCAGGATTATTTTACAGATGCATTCAAAAACCTGCCCGTTTTTCATGCATGCACAAGAGATAAGGCTGCTGTGTGTGTGTGTGTGTGTGTATATATATATATATAATGTGTGTGTGTGTATATATAGGCTATGCATTTGCTTAGATTATGTAAATTCATGTTGGCCCTCTCAGTCCCAGTGCCAGGTCCTCTTCTGCCAAAACTTTCACTCGTGCACACGCGCTGTCTCCTGCTCGCTCTCGTGTGGCCCGTACCGCACCCACGCTCGTGCTCTCTCAGGAGCACCGGAGATGTGGTACGGGATCATGTTTGTCCTGCAGACGGTCAGCAGTGTCTGCGGGACGGGAAAGGGTGGGGCCAGGCTCACCGGACGTCCCGCACCGCCGCTGTCCCGCTGGTGAGACGTCCCCTCTGGGCTCCTCTTCCTCACTCTACCCGGGGAGCTTGTGGTTTGGTCGTCCACAAGTGTGTCCGTGCACGCTGCTTGTCCATGTGTCTGTCGAATACTTTGATGAATGTTTCTAGAAGGTGTGCAGTTTTCTGGGCTGTTGATTGGCTTTGTGTGTATGAAGATCTGTCCAGGATGGGGGCGTGTGTGTGTGTGTGTGTGTGTGTGTGTGTGTGTGTGTGTGTGTGTGTGTGTGTGTGTGTGTGTGTGTGTGTGTGTGTGCGTGTGTCAGTATGTGTGTGTCAGTATGTGTGTGTCAGTATGTGTGTGTGTGTCTGTGTGTGTGTCTGTGTGTGTGTCTGTGCGTGTGTGTGTGTGTGTGTGTGTGTGTGTATCTCCCTCCTGTAGATGTCCTGGATGTAGACGTGTCTCATGGGCTGTTGAGGTCTTTACTTGGATCTTTTTGAGCAGTAATAATGACACTGCCTTTAACAGTGATGGGGCTTTAAGAACAGCACTGAACTAAGCAAGATTGGCTTCATATCAGTTTGACTGGACATCAGCCAGGAGCCCTGCGTAGACCAACTGTTCAAAACCTGATTACCCTACCCCCACTTTACCCCCCCCTCCTCCTATTACCCTACCCCCACTTTACCCCCCTCCTCTTACCCTACCCCCACTTTACCCCCCCTCCTCTTACCCTACCCCCACTTTACCCCCTCCTCCTCTTACCCTACCCCCACTTTACCCCCCCCTCCTCTTACCCTACCCCCACTTTACCCCCCTCCTCTTACCCTACCCCCACTTTACCCCCTCCTCTTACCCTACCCCCACTTTACCCCCCCTCCTCTTACCCTACCCCCACTTTACCCCCTCCTCCTCTTACCCTACCCCCACTTTACCCCCTCCTCCTCTTACCCTACCCCCACTTTACCCCCTCCTCCTCTTACCCTACCCCCACTTTACCCCCCTCCTCTTACCCTACCCCCACTTTACCCCCCCTCCTCTTACCCTACCCCCACTTTACCCCCCTCCTCTTACCCTACCCCCACTTTACCCCCCCTCCTCTTACCCTACCCCCACTTTACCCCCTCCTCCTCTTACCCTACCCCCACTTTACCCCCTCCTCCTCTTACCCTACCCCACTTTACCCCCCTCCTCTTACCCTACCCCCACTTTACCTCCCCCTCCTCTTACCCTACCCCCACTTTACCCCCTCCTCCTCTTACCCTACCCCCACTTTACCCCCCTCCTCTTACCCTACCCCCACTTTACCCCCTCCTCCTTTTTCCCTACCCCCACTTTACCCCCCTCCTCTTACCCTACCCCCACTTTACCCCCCTCCTCTTACCCTACCCCCACTTTACCCCCTCCTCCTCTTACCCTACCCCCACTTTACCCCCCTCCTCTTACCCTACCCCCATCTCTGCTGCACTGCTGTCTACACTCACGTGTGTACATAATGTATTTTTAATTTCTTCACCTCCATCCTAATTGTCCAACTCTTCTGCATCTCTCCACTGCTTGGCTCACAGAGGGGAGTTGGGTTGGACTGTTAGAAGGTCAGCCATGTTGGCTCATGTTCAGCCATGTTGGCTCATGTTCAGCCATGTTGGCTCCATGTGCTGCATCTTTGCACCCCTGAGCTGTGGAAACAAACAGAGAAAGTCCATCAGTTGTGCGTAATGGGGATGATGTCAGATGTTGGCCAAGAACTGGACAGTGAAAGAGGACGTGTGTGTGTGTATGGGATGGTGTGAAACGGATCTTTTCGCAGTAGATCACCGTGCCGACCACAGTGAGCTCACTTTGTTTTGAAGCTGATCTTAAAACTCGTTCTGCTGTGTCATGCTGCGACACTTAGGCTGAAGAAGAGGCGTCAGCTGAGACAGAGCCAATCAGAGAAGGCCGTGGCTGAGGAGAGCCCCCTGGAGCCAGACTCGAAGGGACCAATCATCTGTGCTCCCGCCCCCGCTGAGCAGGTCCAGAACAACAACCCAGGAGGAGACCAGTCCAGCAAATCTGAGGCAGCCATGAGGGGGGGACCAGGTGGGTTTGAGCAGCGCATCACACACGGGCACACACACCTCAGGACGGGCACACACACCTCAGGACGGGCCCACACACACCTCAGGACGGGCCCACACACACCTCAGGACGGGCCCACACACACCTCAGGACGGGCCCACACACACCTCAGGACGGGCCCACACACACCTCAGGACGGACACACACACACCTCAGGACGGACACACACACACCTCAGGACGGGCCCACACACACCTCAGGACGGGCCCACACACACCTCAGGACGGGCCCACACACACCTCAGGACGGGCCCACACACACCTCAGGACGGGCCCACACACCTCAGGACGTGCACACACACCTCAGGACGTGCACACACACCTCAGGACGGGCACACACACCTCAGGACGGGCACACACACCTCAGGACGGGCACACACACCTCAGCGGAGAAAAGACGGCTTCATGTTGGCCAGCACTTGTTCAGAAGCTCTCGGGCAAAACGTTCAAGCACAAGCGAGTTCATGTTTCAAACAAAACTGACCTCCAAAATAGAGCGTAGATAAAGGCGACCACGTTACCAGGTGACAGGCCGAGGCTTGTTTGCGTTGGACCTTATGTAACTTCTGCTCACCCAGCAGAATTTATGCCTGCTTTACTGATTTAACATGATGATTTGGCAAATTTGAACACCACTTTGGATGAAAGGTTTGTGCTCAATAATCAGACATTGCATGTTCTAATACTGCATGGTGCTTTTCTAAATCACTGGGAAGATTTAAATCAGTTTTCGAAAGGTTTAAGGCGACAACCCACGACCGTTTTACAGAAGATAGCGGTGTGTTTATTCACCACTGTACCTGGTTCTGCCGAGATGGTTGTGGACGCACTCATCTCTCCATCATGATGGTCTGCTTGTTTCATCTGAGTGCGGCGATGGTGTCTACACGAGCCTGTCACACACAGCTGTGGGACAACGTAGCAGGGCTGTGTATACACACACACACACACACACACACACACACACACATTCACTGTCTGTTTGGAAATGAGCCTGGAGAGCTCAGTTAATCAGTCATCTGTCTGGACTGGTTCTACATTGAGGGGGAAAAAAAAGCAGTTTTGACACATTTAGAGTACATGTAGTTCTAGCTGTAGTTCTAGCTGTAGTTCTAGCTGTAGTTCTACCTGTGGTTCTACCTGTGGTTCTACCTGTAGTTCTACCTGTGGTTCTAGCTGTAGTTCTAGCTGTAGTTCTACCTGTAGTTCTACCTGTAGTTCTAGCTGTGGTTCTAGCTGTGGTTCTAGCTGTAGTTCTAGCTGTAGTTCTACCTGTGGTTCTAGCTGTCGTTCTACCTGTAGTTCTACCTGTGGTTCTAGCTGTAGTTCTACCTGTGGTTCTAGCTGTAGTTCTAGCTGTCGTTCTAGCTGTCGTTCTAGCTGTGGTTCTAGCTGTAGTTCTACCTGTAGTTCTACCTGTAGTTCTAGCTGTGGTTCTAGCTGTGGTTCTAGCTGTGGTTCTACCTGTGGTTCTACCTGTGGTTCTAGCTGTGGTTCTAGCTGTAGTTCTAGCTGTGGTTCTAGCTGTGGTTCTAGCTGTGGTTCTAGCTGTGGTTCTACCTGTAGTTCTAGCTGTCGTTCTACCTGTAGTTCTAGCTGTAGTTCTAGCTGTAGTTCTAGCTGTAGTTCTAGCTGTGGTTCTAGCTGTAGTTCTAGCTGTGGTTCTAGCTGTAGTTCTAGCTGTAGTTCTAGCTGTGGTTCTACCTGTGGTTCTAGCTGTCGTTCTAGCTGTAGTTCTACCTGTGGTTCTACCTGTGGTTCTACCTGTAGTTCTAGCTGTCGTTCTAGCTGTCGTTCTAGCTGTCGTTCTAGCTGTCGTTCTATGTTTTCTAGTTTTTGCTTCTCTTTCTCTGCAGCTCTGGGGACCTCTGAGCTGTGTTGAGGTTTTGGTTGTTTTGCTACAGCGCAGTGATGTCCAGGCTTGTAGATCTGTGTGATTGATGAGCTGTATGAATTACACAGATGAGGAACTTGTTTTATGACCCAGCATGAACACCGTCTGCATTAATGCAGGTTCACAGCAAGCCAGCAGTTTGACTCGCATGGAGAAACTTAGTTTTGAACTGATGTGTCGGTCTGGCCTTCCATGACAATCATGTGTGTGATCAAGGACATGTTAAAGCAGAAAGATCTGAATGAAGCAGCTTTTTAACATCCTTCAAACTTCCAGCAAGAGCTGAGAAAAATGATGTGATTACTGTCACAGGGACATCCAGGAACTCGGAGTTATGAAAGAGGTTGAAAGAGTGTGTGTCCTCTGAAGAGCATCTATCATAGAACAGACTGCTAGTATTTTATTAGTATTTTAGAGTGTGAATGTGTGTCAGTTGTAAATATGTTCCTGCTGCAGTTCTGTTCAGTGGTCCCCGGGGTTAAGTGGGGGTGACCACACATACACACAGATGATCTCCCTCTGGGAAGTGGAACCAGTAGGCCCAGTTAGAGGAGGGCTGGAGAATCTGTATGCATGTTCCTGCATTGTAAAACATCACGCATGTCCCACGTGAACGCCTGGGCGGGACAGCAGAGTGACTGGGAGTTGTAGTTTAATGTGTAGCTTCAGCTTTGTGAACTTGGGGAAAGCAGGTAGGGACACATCTGCCCCGTCCTCACACAGCGCGTCTCCCCCGTCCACACACAGCGCGTCTCCCCCGTCCTCACACAGCGCGTCTCCCCTGTCCTCACACAGCGCGTCTGCCGTGTGATGTGCAGGTTTTACGCCCTTTTGTACACACCGAGATGCTGTCTAGTAATCAGACATGTGTTGGAGGTGCAGTAGTGAATACACTGGACAAACGTTGTATGCACACATTGTAATTTAATCGTGATTCAGTTTATGATGCTGGAAACTGGCGTTTTTGCTTGTTTCTCAGAGGACAACCGCAAATCCAACGGGCAAGCGAAGAAAGAGAAGAGAAGACCACCAGGCACCGTGGAGTACACTGTGAGTGTTTAATCTGTGGAGTACACTGTGAGTGTTTAATCTGTGGAGTACACTGAGTGTTTAATCTGTGGAGTACACTGAGTGTTTAATCTGTGGAGTACACTGTGAGTGTTTAATCTGTGGAGTACGCTGTGAGTGTTTAATCTGTGGAGTACGCTGTGAGTGTTTAATCTGTGGAGTACGCTGTGAGTGTTTAATCTGTGGAGTACGCTGTGAGTGTTTAATCTGTGGAGTACGCTGTGAGTGTTTAATCTGTGGAGTACGCTGTGAGTGTTTAATCTGTGGAGTACGCTGTGAGTGTTTAATCTGTGGAGTACGCTGTGAGTGTTTAATCTGTGGAGTACGCTGTGAGTGTTTAATCTGTGGAGTACGCTGTGAGTGTTTAATCTGTGGAGTACGCTGTGAGTGTTTAATCTGTGGAGTACGCTGTGAGTGTTTAATCTGTGGAGTACGCTGTGAGTGTTTAATCTGTGGAGTACGCTGTGAGTGTTTAATCTGTGGAGTACGCTGTGAGTGTTTAATCTGCGGAGTACGCTGTGAGTGTTTAATCTGCGGAGTACGCTGTGAGTGTTTAATCTGCGGAGGACGCTGTGAGTGTTTAATCTGCGGAGGACGCTGTGAGTGTTTAATCTGCGGAGGACGCTGTGAGTGTTTAATCTGCGGAGGACGCTGTGAGTGTTTAATCTGCGGAGGACGCTGTGAGTGTTTTATCTGCGGAGGACGCTGTGAGTGTTTTATCTGCGGAGGACGCTGTGAGTGTTTAATCTGTGAAGGACTAAATCACAATGTGATCATGGGGTTGTTCAAATCAGATTGTAGTTGGATGTGCAGGTTTTCATGTTTGTAGTTCAGAGTCAGTGGAAGAAAATGAGATTTAACTGCAGATCCGTGTGTGTGTGTGTGAGAACACAGGTGGGCCCTGAGGACACATTCAACAGCATTGCACTAAAATTCAACATCACGCCCACCACGCTGGTCCAACTGAACCGGCTCTTCTCCCGCAGTGTCGTCCCTGGACAGGTAGGGTCCCCCGTGGACAGGTAGGGTCCTCTGTGGACAGGACCCTCCCTCTCACTGTAGGCTGTTGTAGGTTGCTGGATTGCTGATGCAACATCCCCACATTCCCCAAATGTGGCCACAGAGATTCTCCTGCGTTCTCCTGCGTTCCTCTTTCACAGAGATTGTTTGTGCCTGATGTCGGCCAATCAGGAGCTGCTGGCGGCTCAACCGGTTTGGGCGATCAGAATCCCGGCCAAGAGCCTCTGGTAGTCCAGCTCTGACCTCTGACCTCTGCTCCTTCATAAACCATCACACACTTGTGACATTTCACCTTCTCTTTACTTTGTTAAAGGTTTTTCTAGGATGTTCATATCATTTAAACCCCCTCAAATGTATATTGTAGGGTGGCAAGTTGAGCTGCAGGTCTGGGGCAGGCAGACAGAGGGCGCTGTCCCCCCACTCCGAGGACGAGAGTCCCGCCACTGTCAAATTCCTCAAGATGAGCTGCAAGTACTTCACAGATGGCATGGTGAGTTAACGGAGTCGCTCAGCTGACGGAGACAATCTAACTTCTGATTCATCTAAATGTAAATTCACAAATACGTCATTTTGGCATCAGAGGGGATGAGAACGTTTGTTGAATCATGTGCTAGCACGTCTACCTTTGATCCTTGGACTACAAATCTTGTCCGACGTGGTTGTGTCCTTGTCGTGGTTTCCGAGCACTGTTCCTCGCTGTAACCAGGGCGTGGTGGGCGGCGTGATGATCGTGACACCCAACAACATCATGTTTGACCCGCACAAGTCCGATCCGCTGGTGATCGAGCACGGGTGTGAGGAGTACGGCCTGATCTGCCCCATGGAGGAGGTCCTGTCCGTGGCCTTGTACGACGACGTGTCCCGCATGAAGCTCAAAGACGCGCTGCCATCGTAAGCAGGGACTGCTTCACTCCACTGACTCATGTGTTGCACTTAGGGTTGGACAATATATCATTTGTTAAGTGTTATTGTGATACTGACTTGGCAATACTTGCGTCATCATCATACCGAACACATTACTGTCGTTGCCAGACTTTTTCATTTCACTCCCCACACATCACCTCACTGTGATCACCAGTAGTTAGTCACACATGCCTTTTACCATATATTATGGTTGTTTTTATGATTTCTGATTTCAGTAATTCATCGTCTTCAGTTTTGCCATGTTTTTAAGTTCATCCCTTTGTGATGTTTCATTTGTTTATTTTTAAGTTCTCTTTTGTTTGTTTCTCTCTCTTAATTTTCCCATCACCCTCACACGATGGCACCTGTTTCCACGGTAGCGACATACCTCAGGATCTGTGTCCATTATACAGGCCAGGTGAGTGGGTGGAGCTTCCATCCGAACGAGACCTGAACCCTTTCAGCCGCTACGAGGCCCTCGGTCGACCCAGCCGTCCAATCATATTAGACGACATTGAGGCGGCTGACTCTGACATGGCGGAGTGCCACCCAGCAGAGAAGTCGCCGTCCGATGAAGGGTTCACAGAGTTGGAGCTCCTGCAGAATGACTCCAGCACGGAGAACGGCATGGCGGAGACGTCTGTGGGCAGACCGGAGACCGCAGACACCGGCTGCCTCGAGATGGGAGGGTCGTCCTCACAGGACATGAGCGACTGTGAGAGGGTGAATGTGACTGGGCGGAGCCTTTCGGACCAGAGCGTGGGGGGGGCTGGGACATGTGACCTGGGCCGTGAGGAGGAGGACGAGGGACTTGACAGTCGTGTCACTAATGAGAGGGCGGAGCTGGCTGTGGACGGGGAGGGTCCCGCACTGCAGCGTGACGGGACGGAAGCCGGTCGAGAGGCGCACGGTGTCGCTGTAGCAGAGGAAGTGAATGAAACTGATGACATTCTCAATGCTGGTGCTTCTCACCAGGTAAGTGCTAGTGATGCCACCAGGCATTCTGGGAATTGTAGTTCTTCTGGACCAAGCCACAAAGAAGAGACCACGATGGGACCAAGTTTGAAGAAAAGGCAGATTGAGAGGGAGGAAGAAAAAGAATCTGAAGAAACGGAGATGAAGTCATGGCTGATGAAGCGGATGCAGGAGCCGATTGAAGGTGAGTTTCATGAGGACCGGCCACTACATGGTCATTGTGTGGTCGGACATTTCTCACCACCTACATGTGATTAAACACGGATGACGAGTTTCCTAACGGTAGCGCGGCTCCCCCCACCCCCCCCCCCCACCTCACGGGTCCTGACAGGCAATGCTTTTAGAAAATGAACATAAAGCAACATTTATAATCTTAATTGCTTTAAAAATTGCTAACATGGCTTGTTCATCTGCCCAAGGCACTATGCTGTGACTACACTGGCGTTTTCGGCCACTCTGATGTCTTGCTATCACAGCTACATGTTGATTAGGCAGGCCTTGGGCAGGTGTGCACGTGAAGGTGTGCACGTGAAGGTGTGCACGTGAAGGTGTGCACGTGAAGGTGTGCACGTGAAGGTGTGCACGTGAAGGTGTGCACGTGAGCGAACATTGTGTGGGTCCTTTCTGCAGACATGCTGCTCTCCACTGAGGAGAAGAGCAAGAACCCTCCCATGTTCCTCTGCTTCAAAGTTGGGAAGCCAATGAGGAAGTCCTTCGCTTCTGGTCGGACCTCTAGCCCCGCCCACTCCTTTGGGGCCAGAGGAAATCAGCCAGAGTACTGGTTTGCTGTACCACAAGAAAGGTGAGAGTGTGTGAGAGTGTGTGTGCATTGCTGAGATATCACTAACTTCCGTTCTCCTGTCCTGATCTGTCCTGATCTGTCCTGATCTGTCCTGATCTGTCCTGTCCTGATCTGTCCTGTCCTGATCTGTCCTGACCTGATCTGTCCTGTCCTGATCTGTCCTGTCCTGATCTGTCCTGTCCTGATCTGTCCTGTCCTGATCTGTCCTGATCTTCTCAGGGTGGACCACCTGTACTCATTCTTCATCCAGTGTTCTCCTGATGCCTACGGTAACGATGCCCAGGAACAGGGCTTTGTGGTGGTGGAGAAGGATGAGCTCAACATGATAGACAACTTCTTCAGTGACCCAGTGCCCCGCAGCTGGGAGGTGACTGGACTTAGCCTGGGGGGGGGGGGGGGGGGGGGTTCTGACCGTCATCACAGCCTGGACGCTGAGCTGCTACAATCTCTCCGTAGATCATCACCATCAACGAAGCCAAGAGGAGACAGAGTCTGTGCAGCTACGAGGAGGACGAAGCCCTGGACACGTGCGTCCTGACCCAGCCCAGCAGTGTCCTCCAGGACACGCACGTGGAAAAGGTCCCGCACACGTCCTGTTGGTGGTGTTGAGCATGTTGTACAGCAGGGGGCGCTGTGTGCTGGGTTTCTTCAGCAGTCATGCCTCTAATGACCAGGGGTGCATTTCCCTAAACGCTCGTGACATTAAGTTCTTAATGTTGTATGTAAGAATATTTCCCAGTACTTTTCGTAAATAATGTAGCACTTAAACTCATTCGTCAGTTTAAGGCGAGTTTGGAACTCGCTGACTGGTTCCTAGTTGAAGCTTGTGTGCAGATGTACCTCAGAAAGGACAGAATACATTATCAAATATATGGAAATTATATAATGAAGTATAATTATATATAATGTATAATATAATGAAGTATGTTTGTGTGATGGGTGTGGGTGTCTCATGTCTACCATCTTCTGGGGAAATATAAAATAGCTTTTTTGTACGTGTGTTATCCTGTGGTCAGCAGAGCAGATGGGCCACGTTTCATTGATTTGGCCACACAGTCAGGGGCGGGGTTACTACACACAGTCAGGGGCGGGGTTACTACACACAGTCAGGGGCGGGGTTACTACACACAGTCAGGGGCGGGGTTACTACACACAGTCAGGGGCGGGGTTACTACGCACGGTTAGAGGCGGAGTTACTGCACACAGTCAGGGGCGGGGTTTCTACACACAGTCAGGGACGGGGTTACTACGCACGGTTAGAGGCGGGGTTTCTACACACAGTCAGGGGCGGGTTACTACGCACGGTTAGAGGCGGGGTTTCTACACACAGTCAGGGGCGGGGTTACTACGCACGTTTAGAGGCGGGGTTTCTACACACGGTTAGAGGCGGGGTTTCTACACACAGTCAGGGGCGGGGTAACTACGCACGGTTAGAGGCGGTTGCTGACCTGTTACTCTCCTGTGACCTCCCCAGCTGGTTGCTAGGCTACCGGCCCGGCTTCAGGGGTGTCCGTGGCGACTGGTGTACAGTACGGTGGTACACGGGACGAGTCTGAAGACCCTGTACAGGAACCTGGGGCAGCTGGAGGGGCCCGTGATGCTGGCCATCAAGAACATGGAGGAGCAGGTACACACACGCTACACACACACACGCTACACACACTACACACACACACGCTACACACACACGCGCTACACACACACACGCTACACACACACGCGCTACACACACACACGCTACACACACACGCTACACACACACACGCTACACACACACACGCTACACACGCTACACACACACACGCTACACACACACACGCTACACACACACACGCTACACACGCTACACACACACACACACGCGCTACACACACACACGCTACACACACGCTACACACGCTACACACACACACGCTACACACACTACACACACACACGCTACACACACACACGCTACACACACACGCGCTACACACACACACGCTACACACACACGCGCTACACACACACACGCTACACACACACACGCTACACACACACACACGCTACACACACACGCGCTACACACACACACGCTACACACGCTACACACACACGCTACACACACACACTACACACACACACGCTACACACACACGCGCTACACACACACACGCTACACACACACGCGCTACACACACTACACACACACGCGCTACACACACACGCGCTACACACACACACGCTACACACACACACGCTACACACACACGCGCTACACACACACACGCTACACACACACGCGCTACACACACACACGCTACACACGCTACACACACACGCGCTACACACACACGCGCTACACACACACGCGCTACACACACACGCGCTACACACACACGCGCTACACACACACACGCTACACACACACGCTACACACACACACGCTACACACACACACGCTACACACACACACGCTACACACACACACGCTACACACACACACGCTACACACACATTTTACACACACGCTACACACGCTACACACACACGCTACACACACACGCGCTACACACACACGCGCTACACACGCGCGTTACACGTGCTACACGCGCGCGCTATACATGCACGCTACACACACATTTTACACACACGCTACACACACTGAGTGCGATACACACTCAGGCTGCCTGTGCTCTTGCTATGTGGCACACACGTGTTTAATAACCTGCCTGAGATTCTGTAGTAAAAATGGTGCTGTTTACTAAGTGTGTGTGTGCGTGTGTGTCTGTCTCTGTGTGTGTGTGTTTTTCCTCATAGATTTATGGTGCGTTTTCAACTCATCCATTCAGAGTTAGTGAGCACTATTACGGTACAGGGGAGACCTTACTGTACACTTTCAACCCTGAAATTAAGGTGCGTACGTGCGTGTGTGTGTATGTGTGTGTGTGTGCGCGCGTGCACGTGCGTGCGTGCGTGTGTGTATGTGTGTGTTTGTAAACATTTTCTAAGATAAACTGTGGCTCAGTAAACACACCAAATGTTATTTTCAAAACTTTCATCCAAATACTGTAAACGTGTAGTTAAATGTCATGGTAATATTTAAATATGAGACATGATTTATGTTACATGATATTTGTTAAGAAATACTGATATAGATGTTTTTATTTGAAAGGTGTTCCGCTGGACTGGTGAAAATTCCTACTTTGTGAAAGGAAACTTGGACTCTCTTCAGATAGGAGGAGGAGGGTAAGATCACTGTAGTTAGATTCAGCTGCTGGGTTGGTCTGTGTGGCTCTGTCATACGTGTGTGTGTGTGTGTGTGTGTGTGTGTGTGTGTGTGTGTGTGTGTGTGTGTGTGTAGGGGTCACCTGGGCCTGTGGCTGGATGCGGACCTGTATCATGGCACCACCTCCAGCTGCTCCACCTTCAACAACCAACCGCTGTCTTCACAACAGGACTTCACCGTCCAGAACCTGGAGGTCTGGGCCTTCGAGTGACAGCCCTGCCACAGCTACACACACACACACACACAAAACCTACCCATGAACGCACTCACACACACATACTGTGAGAAATATAGAAACACTTGCATCCAGCTCATAGCAAGAAACGTAACATTTCAGGACGTACTCCACCTTTATGTGGTCCTAGCTGGTGGAGACGAACTGTTTCAGGTGGGGTTGTAGACGCTTGTTTTGACACGCAAACTGTTTACGGCATTACACGGTTAAACGTGATTATACTTGACTGCTTTGTGTTTAATCCCGTTGTGTTGGTCCAGGCCTGTGTAGAGAGAAGCAGGCTTCTGTCTGCCTGTGTCAGTCTGCCTTAACCACGCCCACAACGTATCCCAGCATGCAACAGCAGACACACTGCTGAAATATAACCACTCTTCATGTGACGGCAGAGGCTGTGTGTGTGGAGCTACCTTGGACATGAGCGTCCCGCAGGGAGCTGCATTGTCTGTGTGTCGGGACAGCAGAGATGGCATGGTTGATTACACAAGGGTGGAGGAGGGTGGGGTAGAGCAGGGTGGGGTAGAGCAGGGTGGGGTAGAAGAGAGTGGGGTGGAGCAGGGTGGGGTAGAGCAGGGTGGGGTAGAAGAGAGTGGGGTGGAGCAGGGTGGGGTAGAAGAGAGTGGGGTAGAGCAGGGTGGGGTAGAGCAGGGTGGGGTAGAAGAGAGTGGGGTGGAGCAGGGTGGGGTAGAGCAGGGTGGGGTAGAAGAGAGTGGGGTGGAGGAGGGTGGGGGCCGTGGCGTGTACTAGTGTTCTGTGCAAGCACCGTGATGCCGTCTGTCTCAAACACATTCCAGAGAGAGAGAGAGAGAGAAGAAAGAAAGAGAGAGAGAGAGCGCACCGTCTTGACCAAAGTTTTATTTACACTGTCGTGATGGAGATTACTTTTATACTGTTGTTTGTTTTTTAATGTTTCAAAAAAATATTTTTTGTTAATTTCTGTTGTTTAATGTTGAATATAATTCTTTATATGTGAAAATGTATTCACCTTCTATGGTTTTGTATGAGATTTATTGATTTTGTGAGTTGTTTTTTTAGGGGCTTATTTGGTCAACACTGAGTTGTAAAGTGAATGTGTTTCTCGGAGATGGTGGTTTAGTGCCAGGATCACACAGCCCAGCTCCACTGTAGTGTTGAACATCTACCAGTAGATGTCACGCACAAATACTGACCACCATCTGTCTCCGCACTAAGATGATTAATACTTATAGCTGTGTGGCAAAGTACACTTCAGTGACAAATACTAACATTACTGCTAGTGAATAAATGTTAGTCAGCACTACCCCAGTGAGAACGCTGGGATTCATAGCCTTGTTCACGTGTGTGAGAAGTATTTCATTTAATTAGCGTCTTTTGCTATGCCACTGGCACAAAGCTAAAACGATGTCTGCTTCCGTCTGCCTAGCAGCTGGAATACAGCAGCTTTATCTCACACGTTAAGTCTCCCTTTCACCGTTCACCATTACAAATGGACATCGATATATTTATATATTTCATTTAGAGGCACTGTCACTTGACAGTTGGGTGAAAGAGCAAAAGTCAAATCTAAAAATAAAGGGGAGAGACACCCCGGTGTGGATAGACATCCCTGTGGG
Source organism: Brachyhypopomus gauderio (assembly GCF_052324685.1). Classification (NCBI taxonomy): domain Eukaryota; kingdom Metazoa; phylum Chordata; class Actinopteri; order Gymnotiformes; family Hypopomidae; genus Brachyhypopomus; species Brachyhypopomus gauderio. Next base: position 1,904,541 of record NW_027506881.1, read on the forward strand.
GGGAGAGACACCCCGGTGTAGGGAGAGACACCCCTGTGAGGAGAGACACCCCGGTGTGGAGAAAGACGTCCCTGTGGGGGTAGACACCCCGGTGTGGGGAAAGACACCCCGGTGTGGGGAGACATCCCTGTGTGGGGAGAGATGTTTCACTTGGTTGATTTGTTATTTATCACTACAGTCATAAGCGTGCTTGGCTAAACTAGCTAAATCCATATATCTGTATGCCAAGATCTCCATTAGCTTTGTGTTAGCTTTAGTTTCCTGGTAGTGACCGTGCTGGTCTGTTCATTTCACTACAGCACAGCCTGGTGTGCTACTGATATAAATGGCTGTTGTATAAGGGGGAATTGAACCTTGTCTGCAATACTCTTCACTATAAATATTCCAAAGTGTTTCTGTTCAGTCCAATATCTGAAGTCCAGTTCTGTGTAATTATCACTATTACATGTTCTATTTATTGTTGGCTGTTAAAGTGAATCAAATAAAAATAAATGACACACGATGTTGATTTATTTAATATTTTGAGGAAATTGAATTTATTTTTTATCAAACTGATGTGTAGGCCATGCTAATGCTAAGTGTCAAAACACAAACTGCATCTATTCAGAACTGAAGATCACTTGATTCTGTGGGCCTTGCCAAATCTTTCAGACTAAATAATTGACTAAACAACAATACTAGATTTATTCACAATTTTTGTGCTGTGGATTGAATCAGTGCAGTTACATCAGCCTGTCTTCATGTATAATAAATCCAAACAAACATTCAATATGTTTAAAATGTTAAAAAAAAATAAAGCAAAACGTGAATATTCCCTGTGATGCTGTGAAAGGCAAAACCTTCATGAACTTCAAAAATAATGAAACTCAAAACGATGCAGGAATCAGTCTGATCATCATTCTCTTTAATCCACACTCCCTTATAGACCAGATACCTACCCTCTACCCCTCTAACTCATCTACCCTCCCTACCCCTCTACCCCCCCTTACCCCCCTACCCCTCTAACCCATCTACCCCTCTACCCCCCCCTTACCCCTCTAACTCATCTACCCTCCCTACCCCTCTACCCCCCCTTACCCCCCTACCCCTCTAACTCATCTACCCTCCCTACCCCTCTACCCCCCCTTACCCTCCCTACCCCTCTACCCCCCCCTTACCCCCCTACCCCTCTAACCCATCTACCCTCCCTACCCCTCTACCCCCCCTTACCCTCCCTACCCCTCTACCCCCCCCCCCCTTACCCCTCTAACTCATCTACCCTCCCTACCCCTCTACCGCCTTACTCCCCTACCCTTTTACCCCCTACCCTTCTACCTCTGTACCCTCCCTACCCCTTTACCCCCCCCCCCCCTTACCCCTATTATCTCATATTTTTGGAAGGGCATCAACCATTATGTGAGTTTGCTGATTCTATGAAGCAGGTCTTGTCCTGAGTCCTGCTGGGACGTCCGGCCGTGTACATGCGTCCTGATTGGCTGGCTGCACGGCGTGAAGCCAGTCCTCTGCACCATAGCCGTGGGGCTGATGGGAGCTGGCGGAGGCGTGGCCCTGCTGGTCCCAGGGCGGGGCCTCCTGACCCCTCACAGGCATCGTGCTGGTCTGCTGGAGGAGGAGGAGCTGGCGAGCGAACAGCGGCTCCACCTACAGGAGCGGAGGGGAATCGCCTGTGACACTCTCCCCAGAAACACACCTCACACGCCTGTGACACTCCCCAGAAACACACCTCACACGCCTGTGACACTCTCCCCAGAAACACACCTCACACGCCTGTGACACTCTCCCCAGAAACACACCTCACACGCCTGTGACACTCTCCCCAGAAACACACCTCACACGCCTGTGACACTCTCCCCAGAAACACACCTCACACGCCTGTGACACTCCCCAGAAACACACCTCACACGCCTGTGACACTCCCCAGAAACACACCTCACACGCCTGTGACACTCTCCCCAGAAACACACCTCACACGCCGTCCTCATGTAATGCAAACATGTTTCGAATTTTTGAAAATCTGTGTCCCAAAACAGACCACATCTTTACTGCATGACATTAGAAGCATGTGATGCACTAGCTAAGATGACCCTAGTTGGCTAAGCTAAGATCCTAGTTGGTCATTATCTCGGCTGGGGACCCCGATGGAGCTGGAGGCCCAGGTGAGGCGGAGGTACCTGCACAGTGATGGTTCTCCTCTGAGGGCCCTGACACACCTCAAAGTACAGCAACACCTGGAGGGGAGGGAGGGGGCGTGCCTGCAGAGAACAGCCCTGCACCTCTGAGAGAGAGAGAGAGAGAGAGAGAGAGAGAGAGAGAGGTGAGTGGACGAACACGAAGGGCCTCTTCCTCTTTTCTTCTCTCACAAGCTCACTGTGGGAATGCGGGGACGGCCAGTCATGCAGGATGTACAGACACACCCTGGAAAGTCCAACATGCATTTGCATATTGCTTAACTTTAGCCCCTCGATCTTCTCGCACGGACCCCTCATTACATAAACACTTTCTGTGGTAAACGGCTGAATGAAGGAACACTGTAGTGCAGCAGTGCTGTGTGAATTAGCCCTCGCTGCCTCATTAATGTCTCATTAACTACTTTAAGTGAATGTGTGTGATGATGCCAACCGTTGAGGAACAGCTCTGTGTCGAAGAGTTGACTGGTGTGCTCTTTCTCCAGCCTGCCGGTCCTGTGGGTGTGGGGTGCGTACGCTCCCTCCCAGAACACCCTGGCCTCACAGAGGCGACGGGCAAACAGGCCATCGGGAGCCATCCAGACCAGGACACCACCTTCCAGTCCAGCACCCTCCACCTCAGGCAGCGCCACCAGTTCTGGCCCCCCTGGGCCACCGTAGTGCTGGATCTCGTCATAGGGGGCCAACCGGCATCCTCCGCCCGCCAAGACCGTCGCGTCCCGGACCAGAGCGTCGCCACTGAACACACACACCTGCAGCCTGGAGTCTAAAACAGGCCAGTCAGACCATATGTTACGTGTGTGTGTGTGTGTGTGTGTGTGTGTGTGCGCGTGTGTGCACGTGTGTGTGTGTGTGTGTGTGTGAGTGCGTGCGTGCGTGCGTGCATGCGTGCGTCTGTGTGTACGTGCATGCGTGTGTGTTTGTGTGCGTGCGTGGGTGTGTGTGAGTGTGAGTATGTCTGTGTCTGTGCGTGCGTGCGTGTGTGTGTGTGTGTGTGTGTGTGCGTATGTCTGTGCGTGTGTGTGGATGTGTGCGTGTGTGTGTGTGTCTGTGTGTGTTTGTGTGTGTGTGTGTGTGTGCGTGTGTGTGTGTGTGCGTGCGTGTGTGTGTGTGCGTGTGTGCATGTGTCTGTGTGTGTGTGTGTGTGGGTGTGTGTGAGTATGTCTGTGTCTGTGCGTGCGTGCGTGTGTGTGAGTGTGTGTGTGTGTGTGTGTGTGTGTGTGCGTATGTCTGTGCGTGTGTGTGCGTGTGCATGTGTGCGTGTGTGTGTGTGTGTCTGTGTGTGTGTCTATGTGTGTGTGCGTGTGTGTGTGTGTGCGTGCGTGCGTGCGTGCGTGCGTGTGTGTGTGTGTGCGTGTGTGTGTCTGTGTGTGTGTGCGTTCACCTGTAAAGGCCAGAGCCTCTGCTGAGCGGATGCACTGGTCTAAACTAAACAGAGATGGTGTCGTGTCGTAAGCGCTGCAGTTATAGTAGGAGCCACTGATCTGGTAACCTACAGCCACACAAACACAAATCTATCACTATACAATAATTATGTGGGCATGAAATAATGACAAAAATGCTTGTTCACACACATATAGTGTCAGTACCAGGGTCCCAGTGTGGAGTGTATGTGCTTTGACTGTAGGGAGAGTGGATGTCTAAAAATGGACCTGGTTCTGGTGTGATATCTCTCCAGGCTCTCTCAGCCGGAGACACAAAGTTACACACCTGTACCAAGAACACACACTTTATTAGTATGGTAACGACAATTGGAATGGCAGTTTCAAACTTATTGTCCACAAAGTATTGTCTCAAATTCTCTCTGCTTTCATTCTTAATATGATAAAAAAAGCGGACGTACTTGACTCTGCAGCGGTGTGTGTGCGTGGTACAGCGAGAAGTTGGGAGAACTTGTGATTGTTGAGACTTCACAGGATTTATATCCTGAAAAACAAATAAATAAAAGAGTTTTAGAATATGGAGATAACTTTGTAATAGTTATATGGTCCACATATCTTTAAAAACAAAATTGCGATAGCTACCACGCTGACATGCGTCTGGAATCTTAGATTGTTAAAGAAAGTTATCTGCGACGTTTTAAATAACTTTTATTTTGAACTAAACTAAATTACTGACCTCTTTTTGTGCCTTCTGGAATCACCCTGTAAACTTTGTAGGGGTCCGATGTGTCCAACTGACTTCGTTCAACAACCTCCTCAAAGTCAGTGCTTTTGTTCAGCGCGCAGCGCAGGCGCGTTTTCCAGGTCGGTGGGTCCGGTCTGTCGATGCCCTCCCGGTATTTGCCCTTAAACAGCGCCCATGCCTGTGAGGAAGAGCACAGCGCCCTGTGAGGAAGAGCACAGCGCCCTGTGGTCTCCGTCTCTCCAGGGCAGGCGCGCTCCCGTTCGGCCTCCGTCTACCTTGAAGAGTGCGGCGTCCTCGTCCCGGTTGTAGTCCTGCTTCCCTGCGTGTTTCCAGGGGATGCGGAATGTGGTTTTCTCGCTGTCCTCCCACGTGAGCCCGGGGTATTTACCTGAGTCCACCTGCTCTATCAGCCACTGACGTAGCTTCCCGTTACCGGTGATTCCTGCCATAGTATAAACCGACCCTGCTTTAGGAAACGAAAAAGTGAAATACATCTCAGAAAATGTATTATTATTATTTTTCTTTTATTTTTTATTGTACGAAGAACAACACGCTTACCCTACCTACCAGAATTTGACATTTGAAACTCATGTCGTTCAAATTTCAGCCACAACTTTCCTGATAATTTGCGTGCACGGGGCGCGCGTCAGAACCGCGGCCAGATGCGCTCGAGCGCTTCTACCTGCGTGCACGCGCACTCTGCCTGCGTGCACGCGCACAGATGCACACACACACACACACACACACACACACACACACACTCATACGCACACGTGCATACTGACGGTTTTTAAGCATCTTGAATTGAAACAAACTTATTTGGTTTTCCTAAATTCGGTTGCATGGCAAGTCATGTTGAAGTTTATGCGGTGTAGAAGAAATAGATTCATGAGAGCCCAGAATAACCCAGACCAAACCCCCCACACCTCTGGGCCAGGTTGGCACAGCACATTTCCCGTTTAAAGTTGAGTCACATAGTTATTTGGTACTGAACGTTTGTCTAGAAATGACTGGCTGTGACCCCAGAACAGCCGTAAGTCCCGCGGGAGTCCAGCGTTACTCAGCACCCTGACTCAACACGCCATCGTGTTGGGAACATCTTATAGCACATGATACGAAACAGCACAATATCCAATAATACCACGTAAAAGAAAATAAAATGAATACATGTTCGCTGTTTAATTGATGTTTTCGTGCATTCTTCCTTTCGTTCGTGCTCGTTAATTTGATCATCCATATTGTGAAGATTTTGGAATCAAATAATCTAAACAAATAAATAAAAACAATGAAATCAAAAGTAGCATCCGGTTGTTTGATCTTTTCCCTGCTGCGTGAGATTAATTTATACTATTATTTCCAGCACAATTCTTATGCTTTTCATCTGTGGAAATAACTAAATAAAGGTCATTTGTACATATTAGTGCAGGGTTTGTACTTTTGTAATAATCTGTGATGTGTGGCGGCGCGTACAGGATGAGCAGGGTGAATATGTTGTTTTTATACATCAGAGAAACAACATATTGTCAATGATCTAAACAATGTAAAAAATGTAAATAAAGACACTTTGCAAATGAAGCAATATTTAGTGCTTAAATTGCAGGATGCAGCATCCTAACTTTGCCTGTTTTCCCCATCCCCTAAAACCCCCCATCCTCCTTACCCCCCTCATCCCTTTACCCCATTCCCCTTACCCCACCTCATCCCCCTTACCCCCCATCCCCCTAAAACCCCCCATCCCCCTTACCCCCTCATCCCTTTACCCCATCCCCCTTACCCCCCCATCCCCCTAAAACCCCCCATCCCCCTTACCCCCTCATCCCTTTACCCCATCCCCCTTACCCCCCATCCCCCTAAAACCCCCCATCCCCCTTACCCCCCTCATCCCCCTTACCCCCCATCCCCCTAAAAACCCCCATCCCCCTTACCCCCCCTCATCCCCCTTACCCCCCTCATCCCCCTTACCCCCCTCATCCCCCCCCCCTTCATCCTCTCAAGTCATTTTCCCAGAAATCTGAACATTCTGTGGTCGACTGTCGGATATTCAAATGAGCTCCGCCCCCTGCAGGCCACCTGCTCTTATCTGTACAATCGACATCTATGATGAAGCTAAAATGTGCTGAGTCAATACGTTACCAAAGCCCAACACAGATGTGGCCAACACACACCATTAAATCTGTCTGGTAACTCAGTGTCCTTACGCACTGCATGTGAAAGTGGGCTTATTACACACCGTACTGATATTATAACTGTACTATCTATATATTCATTGAGAGCAGATTCTGACTATGGTTTGAAGACACTGAACTGACCATTTGATATGAATCCAAACAGCTTCTCTAGAATGAGCACTGAATATATTCAGAATTTTTTCTAAAATGTATCCAAATGTGGGTGATATTTCAATTTTCACACAGCTTCTTCTAGACATGCACAATCAGATGATCCATTGTGGAGCACCACTCTGAAGGTCGCGTGTGTAATTCTGACTCCGTGACAGAAGGATCTACCCACAGGAAGTGGTACAGTAGTCCATGTGCAGGTGAGTGTTCAATGGAGAAAATGAAGCCAACCTAATTAATAGACATAGTAGAAAAATAAGTTATGGTGCTAATTAAATGTAGGTAAATAAAATGTAGTGATTATTTAAATTAATTGCGAGAACAAGGAGACAACTGTAATGAATTTGTATGTCATTTTTCTTTAAGGTTTTCCAAAAACATCACAATGATACTGTTTAAACCAAATAAGTAAATAGATTTTAACTGCAGAAAACAGAAAGATTATTTTAAAACTTTTATTATTATTATTATGTATTATTGAATTATTTTTTATTTTTAATAATAATGATTTTGATATTTGTTTTACAAAAATGCATTCATATTTCCTGTAAAATAGCTTAACTCATCTTTTGATTTCCATATCTGAAATGTGCAGATATACATATTTTTTAAAGCAGATTCTTTGAGTCTGACTTTTCAGGACCGTGATCTTTCGGAAAGATTAATGATGTGATTCAGATTTCACTTCTGTATCTTTCTGAAGTAACAAACTACTTGAGCTACCTAAGTTTAGTTTTTACTATTCTTTCCAGCACAATTCTTATGAACTGCTTTTCATTGGTGGAAATAACTAAATAAAGGTCATTTGTACTATATTAGTTGCAGGGGTACTTTTGTAATAATCTGTGGTGTGTGGGGGAGGTACAGCATTAACAGGGTGAATATGTTGTTTTTATACAACAGAGATTCACAGTTATTTTCAATCCTGACCACATTACACCTGGACACTGAGCAGCACACCTGTCCGACACACCTGTCCCACCTGCCACGTAGTCATAAACGTAAATTAAAATATGCTTTATATACATACATAAGACATACAACTTCACTACATACACCTTCCTAGAACTGGGTTGGACCCCCTTTGAACTCAAAACTGTGTACCAAAACATTACACCACCACCATTACATCATCCCACTACACCATCACCATTACACCACCACCATTACATCATCCCACTACACCATCACCATTACACCACCATTACACCACCACCATTACATCATTCCACTACACCATCACCATTACACCACCATTACACCACCTCCATGCTTTCATGTTATTTACGCCATGATGTCTGACCGTACAATCAAAACGTTACGGCAGACAGTCAGACCAGTTCCAGTCTTTCATTGTCCAGTTTTGGTGAGTTCATGTGAACTGTCAGACAGCATGGCACTTGGTGCCGATTAACTTCAAGGTTTGATGTGTTTTGAGTTCAGAGATGCTCTTCTGCAGTTTGATCATTCTCCTCTGACCCATTCTGATGGTCCGAACTTCAGCTGGTCATCTTGCCCATGTCTACTGATTAGATATTGGTGTCTAAAAACAGTTGAAGAGGTGCACCAATGCGGGTGGACTGTGAGTTCACTCCAGTACTGACTTTATTACGCAGGTGGACTGAGTTCACTCCAGTACTGACTTTATTACGCAGGTGGACTGAGTTCACTCCAGTACTGACTTTATTACACAGGTGGACTGAGTTCACTCCAGTACTGACTTTATTACGCAGCTACTTTCTCAGCTCTGCTTATAGCTCCGCCCTCTTCCTTCCAATCACCCTGCAGGTTTTCCTAGAGTGTTAAATTAAACATCACAGTTGCACTTTCAGGTGAAGATATGGAACAACTTTCATTACTCTTCACCTCCTTCTGCTCCATCTCTCTATCGACTTCAGGGCTGTTGCATAACTGGAGGTAGAAAGTAATCGTCTGGTGAGATTTGTTGCACTTTCCATCTGGCCCTGAAAACAAGGAGAAGAAAGTCACACTTTCACAACCTTTCGGGTTTAAATTTCAGTTGTGTGATTTTGCACTTGAAGCCATGGCACAGATTACAGCCCAGATATGCAGCTGCCACCAAGGGGTTTAAGTTCAAATAGTCAGTTATATGTGTTATATGTGTTATCTGTTATAACGAGCAAGTATGTAACATACTCAGGCTTAATATATAAAATATAAAATATACACTGTAAGTATATAGTGTTAATGTACCCCAGAGTGCTTCCTGTAGTATCTGTTTGACTATCCAACACCCTACAGAGGAGACACAGCCCCAGTTATTCCACTACACCTCTTCTCATAACTGCCATGAACAAAAAATGATGAGTTGAACTTTACAGTATTTCATTGGTTCATATATTGCAACCCCACAACAAACTACCAATCACAATTTTCATAAACCTGCCGAAAGGTCACCCTGGGGCAGCACTGCCATCACACAGGTGCAGGTAGCCTTGATAAAGTCAGACGCTTCGGCCTGGTGACGTCGCACCTTTGAGCCTAGAAATCTTTCAACAGCTGCTACCATGTGCCATTTATGTTTTGTTTTTTTTTTTTGCTCTCATATACCAAAAAACACTCACATGCTTTTCTCATTTGAACTGAAAGAAAAACCGGAAAACCAGTGTTTCTAAAAGAGACCAACACCTTGTTCCAGAAGTAAGACACAGTAAATGTCCTAATCAAATATGGTGAGTTAGAGGAAGCCAGAGGCCATGGTGCCTTGGACAGATGTTTGAAGATGTCTGAAAGCTAAATATCTGGGCCTAATATAATGTCAATGTAAAAATCATTTAAATCAAACAAAATATGGAAAATCATCTGATACATGTTTTTTGGATAGTCGCAGTGAATAGTATGTCAAAGTATGTCAAAGTAATTTTGACAAGTATGTCAAAGTAATTTATACATAATTATCATATCCATTATTTGTTCAGATTTGCACAGATTTGTTTGTGTTTGTTTAAGTTTGTCTATGCTGTCATTTTCCCCTCCAAACATGAATCTTTCAACAAAGCATACCTTTACATTACAGAAGACATGAACACAGAATGTCAAACTGTAGTTCTAGAAATCATGAAATTACACTCACACAACCGAGGTTACACACCGAGGCGCTAGTGTATTACGTACACACACTTCATAGCTGTCCAGTGGTCTATTTCACAGTATTTAAGTTTATAAATACATTTTTATATAAATATGTTTCTTATATACTTTTATGTTAACCATGTTTAAAAATGCATTCACAGAACAAAATATAGAACACATGCATGTGTTTGGGTGCCTTTATATTAATACCACTCATTTACTAATGAAGATCAACTCTGGTATAGTGCAGGACTCTGATATAGTACAGGACTCTAATATAGTGCAGGACTCTAATCCTAATCCATCTTATTAGGGACATGGAGTATGTTTTCCCAGTACAACGATCATATTCATAATGTCCCAGGAGTCTTTGTGGGTCCATCACAAGTCTACACGTCTACGTTTTTTCTACATTTCCATTACCTTCAAGAGACAGGTCACTGCCATTGTTACCACGGTTACTGCTATAGATGAAAAAAGATCAAACTAGGAAACAAGGTTTGTTCTTAATTACTTCATGCCATTTGTGATGGGACTTCAGCTCTAGACTGCAGTGAGAAATCCCCTAATATCCCGGCAACATTACACACTCAAATACACATGTGACACTTTCCACTGTCCCTCTGAATTGTAACTCTCAAGGGAAACTGAGTGGATCAGAGAGTACAGAGAGTAAACCAGGGACGCCCCCGCAGATGACTCCACCTGTACACACACACATAAACACACACACACACACATACACATACACACACACACACACATACACACACACCCACACACACACATACACACACACACACACACATACACACACACCCGCACACACACCCACACACACACACACCCGCACACACCCACACACACACACACACACATAAACACACACACACACACACACACACACACACACACACATACACACACACACATACACACACACCCACACACACACATACACACACACACATACACACACACACACATACACACACCCACACACACATACACAAACACATACACACACAAACACATACACCCACACACACATACACACACACCCACCCACACACACATACCCGCACACATACACACACACGCACACACACACATACACACACACCCGCACACACACACGCACGCACACACACACACACCCGCACACACACACACACACACACACACACACATACACAAACACATACACACACACCCGCACACATACACACACACACACGCACGCACACACACACACGCGCACACACACACACGCACGCACACACACACACCCGCACACACACACACGCAAACACACACACACACATACACACGCAAACACACACTCACACACACACACACATACACACACACCCACACACACATACCCACACATACACACACACCCACACACACACACACATACCCACACATACACACACACACACATACACACACACCCACATACACACACACACACACACACACACCCACATACACACACACACACCCACACACACACACACACACACACACCCACACACACACATTAGGCGCTTCTGCATGTGTTTAACATCTTAACTGCACAATTAAAACTGGTATATTAATTATTTGTGGTAGCTCTAATATTTAGAGACCCACGCAGATGCGCGAGCCGTGTGACTGAGACTGCGCGCGTGTCACCACACAGTTCACAACCCAGAGGAAGCGAAACTCCTGCAGTCTCACCAACTCTAAGCAAACACACATCAGCATTTTGCAGTGGATCAAATCTTGCAAGGTCATACAAAAGCGCACAATAACAGGTTCATATAATTACACGCGATATTGACCATACTTGCCCTATTAAAGTTATAACATAAACCAAACAAGTAATAACAATGAAACCTGGCGAGGTTCTCGTCTTAATTCTACGCTATGAGGGAGATGTGAACTAATCCGAGCCCGTGTTTGTAGAAAGTGCCGACATTACAGCCTGCGCTCGTGTCCCTCCACCCAACACGGTTCCCAACACTGCACACACTCGTGCTGGGTGTAGTTCACTCTGGCTGCAGCTGCACTCTTTGGCTTTACTACATGTTTCCGTGACTTTAGCTGAGGGCTGACCCTTGTCTTCGTTGACTTTTGCCCGGCTGTCATGGCCACACGGTTCTGTATCAGAGGACTATTGACTGTGGTCCGAACTGTCCCCGCAACCCGGTCCGTGTCCAGGTACAGTACCGACACCGCGCTCCACGTCTCCAGCCTCGGCGTGACCCGCCTGGTCTTGGCCGCTTGGTCGCTGCGCGTTCGGCGTAGAAGATAGCAAACGTATATAACATGAAATCAATGCTAAGAAATGTTAACGTTTTAAAATCTTTCTTCGGCTATGTGAACATTTAGCTGTTCTGAACAAAGAGAATTTGAAATGTTGGTTGTAATTTGAGTTGTTGAAGCAAGGTGGCGCCAATGTTCTTCTAGTAGATGTCACTCGTGTTGAAGGGGAACATTAGGTCGTAAGCGTCATGTTAACTGGTTAGATGTCTCTCATACAGAAGTGAACGTTGTTGCACTAAATGGTCTTTCATTCAGAAGTTTGACGCTCTGTTGATTTTTCAATCAGCATGTGTGTCAGCTCAGGCAGAAGGGCCGTGAACGGAGTGGACCTGTTCTACATGCGCACCGGAGAGGGAGACCACCCCATCTTACTCCTGCCGGGAGTCCTGGGTGCGTTAGCCGAGCTTCATTGTAGATGGGTAAAGGCCTGCAGGTTATCATGCAGTGATAATCTCTCTGTCTTGTTTCCTTCACTGAAACAGGAAGTGGTCACACGGATTTTGCCCCACAGCTTGATAAGTTGGATAAAAGGCGTTTTACAGTAGTGGCGTGGGACCCCCGGGGTTACGGGCGCTCACGCCCCCCACACAGAGACTTCCCTCCTGACTTCTTCCACCGAGACGCCAAAGATGCTGTGGACCTGATGCAGGGACGCTGCTGTCTGAGCGTGGAACATTTATTCATATATGTGTGTGAGTGAGTGAAGTTGTCCTAATAAGGTCGTTCTCCTTGTGTCTTTAGGCGTTGGGCTTCAGGCGTTTCTCCTTGCTGGGATGGAGTGACGGTGGAGTTACAGCTCTGATCGCTGCTGCAGTAAACCCCACCCTTATTAGGAGGGTGGTGGTGTGGGGGGCCAATGCCTACGTATCAGAGCAAGATGTCCAGATCTACAATGGTGAGAGGTTCAGGCGGTCAGGTGGAGTGAAGCTGCCACGTCCAGCAGGGGGCGCTGCAGTGGGCTCCATCCTGGGTGACGTACTGATTTGTGTGTTCTAGCAATTCGAGACACGTCACTGTGGAGTGAACGGATGAGACAGCCCATGGTGGAGATGTACGGTGTTCAGTACTTCACTCACACGTGGGGGAAATGGGTGGACGCCATCTGTCAGTTTAAGAGCAGACCTCAAGGTGATACCAGGTCTACCTCCGCGGCCAATTCTGATACACATTCTTTTTCAAATTTTGACATTTTGCCTTATTTCAAATTCAAATTTTGTTGAAATTTGCAACTGGTTGCTCTTGATGAAGAGTAAATGTTCTGTCTGTGTTACTTTTCCGGTGTAGGCAGCATATGTAGAGAGTTACTACAGCTGATTGACTGTCCCACACTAATCGTCCATGGGGCTAAAGATTCCCTGGTACCCTCATTTCACCCAGAGTTCCTCCTGCACAACATACACAGTTCACGGTGAGTTAGGCTGGGTCACCAGTAGTGCATTAGTATTTATTTACACACATACGTATTTATGTGTGTGTGTGTGTGTGTGTAAATGCTAATATAATACAATGCGACTGCTTATAACTGATGGATTTTGTTGTCTCCCTGACAGACTGCATGTGATGTCAGAAGGTAAACATAATCTGCACCTGAGATTTGCCACCGAGTTTAACTCACTAGTTGAAGATTTCTTGAGCCAGTGACTAATTTCAGGACCAAGATCAAGCGTCATGTCGGAAGGTTTCTGTTCTCTCTGTTTCTAAACGTCTAAATACCAGGAGGGTGGAACACACTGTTTGATCACCAAATGTGCTTTTCTTTATATTTATCTATAACTCAGATTTCTATAACTACCAAAAATATTAATTTAGGTGTATCATAACTGAATATGAATGAAAATGATGAATGAATCATTTTTATGTATTTTATTAAATGAATTCAAAGAGATATTAAATATAATTGACCTGCAGACTGACCATGAAATAAATGTTTTCGAAATGAATCTAGTTTTTAGTCGTTTATCCTCCGCTCCGGTGGGCGGCGCTGCAGCGCTGCAATCACACTCGTGTTTATACGACAGTGACGTGAGCGTTTCTACGGAGGCCTTGGAGTTTCGTTTTTCATTCACCCCACTGCAGTGTTGATGTAATATTAGTTTAGCTGCGCCACACGCGTTGATATGGAGCGGAGCGGCAGCCCGGCACCCGTACACCACATCACCGTCCACGACTTCTCCGAGAAGATCCTGGAGCAGCTCGTGCACTTCCATGTGATGAAGTTGGACGGAGGTTTCTTCCTGTGGGTCGGCGCGAGCGCCGTCCTCGGCAACATGGCGCTGTCCATGAGCAGCGCGCGGGTGAGTGGCGGCTGCGCATGCGCGGATCTTTATGTGCGAGGAGTCTGCTGATACAATCCACAGCGATAGATGGAAAAACATTTTGGTCTATGAGTCACTTATTGAATGGTAATGGAAACATGTATACGTGCGATTATTTTATTAGAAAATATAATTTACTTTGCTCAAAAAGTGACTATGAAAAAATAATAAGGATACCTAAGGAATTTGTTCAGCTCGTGAAGAACTATAATGAAACCAAACCAACAGTTAAACTACAGAGTATAAAGATTAATGGTTTGTGCACCCATTTCTAATTAGAAGAAAATTCATGGAACATTAAGAAAAAAAGACCATATAAAATTGCTAACAAAATTTCTAAAATTTGCTCTCCCACCAAAGTTTAAAGAAACACACTTTAAAACCTTACATAATATTTATCCATCAAATGAATTTATAAGGCAGAGATTTAAAATTGACGGTGATAACTGTTATATATGTAATGAACCTGAAACAACAGAACATATATTTTGTCTGTCAACCTATAAAAATGTTATAGGAATCTCTGCACGATCTCCTAACCACTAACGCCATGAACATAGACCCCTTCTCATATAGTTTTGTATGGATATATTTCTAAGAATAAAAAAATAAAATATCTTGTGAACAATATGATTATCATCTTGAAATTTCATATACATAAATGCAGATATGGAAAATCTATACCTTTTATGGGGGATATTTAAACAGGAACTACAACTTTTGAAACTTTCCTTGGTCAAAATCGATAAACCTCAAGCAAAAAAACTCCTGTCACCTCTCTTGCTTAATTTAATCCACTCAGGTTGTTATTTATACAAAATGCCCTCTTTTATTCTCTTTTTTTATTGTTATTTGGTCTCTAAGTTGTCAGGCAACTTACTGTAGACATTTAATTGTTCTTTTTGAAGTATCTGTTATGATCCTTTATCTAATGTGTATTGTAACAATTTATGTGACCATAAGGGATAATTATTGTACTAATTAATATATCAAGGTACATGTTATAGAAAATGTACATCACTAAGGGTGATATGTTTATCTGTAGATATCGTATGGTATCTTTGAGAATTGTTGTTTGATAAGTTAAAAAATAAAATAAAATAAAACAATCCACAGCGATACAAACGGCGCGTGTCTTTTCTGCAGGAGTCGCTGCCGCTGTGCACACTGGTACTGGGAGACTCATCCGAAACCACACCGAGTTCTTTAGCTCAAAGACTAAGTACTCAGCACACAGATCGACTTTATTGCACATATTTTTTGACATGTATACGTTTTCTTAATGTTTTGATTAAATGCAGTGCTAACCTGTGTTTATCTTCACTTGCAGCGAAGAAGACCGACAAGCAGGTGTTTGTGAGTTATAATCTGCCCACGACGGACTCGAATCTGACGCTGTTAGTGGAGAACAGGATCAAAAAGGAGATGGAGCTCCACCCTGACAAATTTTAAACGCTTTGGACTAT
This sequence comes from Brachyhypopomus gauderio, assembly GCF_052324685.1. Lineage (NCBI taxonomy): Eukaryota > Metazoa > Chordata > Actinopteri > Gymnotiformes > Hypopomidae > Brachyhypopomus > Brachyhypopomus gauderio. The sequence continues at coordinate 1,920,380 of NW_027506881.1, forward strand.
AAACTCGTCGTTGTGCTGTATTTCAGCATGTTTTGTATGCAAGTAAACTTAAAAATATTAAAATGCCTCTTTGCTTTGTGCTCGTATTGCACATAGCAAGAAGTTTGGAAAAACAAAAACAAAAATGGAAGCTACCAACTTCACACAATTTAAGCAAAAAATAACCAACTATAGGTTGTACAAAGTTGTGTCATTCAAGCAAACACATTTTTACAGTAATTAATTTCCTCATTAAACAGGACACATGACTTTTTAAGAATGCTTTACTGAAACGTGGTCAATAAATAGTTTATCAAACATGTACGTATTTACAAGTGCAATGTCTTATAAAAACAGACAAAAGGACATGAGTCACATTCTAGCCTAGGTTGCATGTTACTGCTCAGATTCACTACTCAGTATGTAATGCAAGATAAGTATAAATGGGCTGGAGAGTGCAGGCGTACTCCGTTTAAACAGATGAAGCATCATTAAGGTTTATGTGCTCTCTGCACATGTTCAGTTATGACTCACAGCTAGACATTTGTCCTGGAACAATTGTGCAGGACACCAGAAAACAATTCTGTACCTGATTAGATTTTGATTCTCCCTACAGTAATTTGATTCTGAAATCAGATCCGATTCTGAACTGAATGAGCTAGGGTTCTGTTCAAATGCAAGGGTCAATATCTCAAAAGGTGTGAATCGGATTAAACTTTCTGACAGATCAGAATCTCAGATTAGCAGTAACGATCTAGGGCCATTTCTACATCCTCAGATTAGCAGTCACAGCCTGCTGCAAACCAATTGGAGCTGGGCTAAACCGAAAACATGGACCGACCAGTGGTGTCTGAGAACTGGGTAAGAAGTCACTCACTGGGAGGATAAACCCACTGATAGACGCAGCAGGGATCCCCTTACACAACATATACTTACACAAAACACTCAGCAGCCAATCGGGAGTGCTCAATCTCTCGTGCTACACTCTTCCAAATTTTATATTTCCAAATGGAAACAGTAATTGTTCAAGTACAATTATATAGGACATTTGTCCCGCACCAGCAAACTCAAACCTCCAAAACTTGTCTGTGCATTTTGAAAGCTTGAGTTCCAAAAACATCAAAACAATGACATTACTAAATGGAAGAATAGCACAGAACACTTGAATGTGAACAGGGCTGTGGACTCAGACTGCTTCTTACAACCATCATAATCCACTGCTCACTCACATACACACACTCTCTCTATTTCTCTCTCATGCCTAAGACAACCATATTTACAGATTCAGACTGACACATGATTGCTTTTTCTAGACTTAGTGCAAAATTCCAGGTGAGTTTTAGAAAACCTGAAAACAGGCAACTCCGCATTGCCAACATCACCAATAATTCAACATCAACTTTGATTATTTGAAAAATAGAATTTCGTTCATTGTATAAGTGAAGTTACACCAATCTAGTTTCACAAAACTCCACATAGTCCATCAGCTGGTTTATGAGGTATGACACAATATGAACAGTTATGTTTTCAAGTCAGGAATTTGTCATCATTCAATGGTTAAAAAGACCCAGAAAGTTCCTCAGAGTGGTTTTAACCTCATGATGTGTCCTTGTTCGTCTGGCCAATCAGATTGTTGCTGCTATGCTTCTTGTGGCCTGTGCTGGTTTTGATTGGACCAAAAACTCAAGTCCTCACTCCATTTGCTGTGCTGTTACTTGGTGCTGTGCTGTTGCTGGGATTGGCTGCCTGGTGAAGGGGCGTGTCCTGGACGCGGGAATACTCCCTGACTTCTGGCCTGGCCAGCAGGTGGTGCTGTTCTCCAGGGAGGAGGGGCCTTCGCAACAGGCCCTCGGCCTCGGCCAGGGTCTCTGGCAGGGGCTGGCGTGCCGTCTCCGGGAGCAACGGTATGCAAATGATGCAGAGCAGAGTGCAGCAGGTGAGGATGACGTGATGGAGGAAGAAACCTTTCTGGTTATGAAGTTCCATGAGTGGAGCGGTCAGCATGCCAAAGCCCGCGCTGGCCAGGACCAGACCTACACCTCCACCCCTGGGGCACAAACACACCAGCGTTACCCACAGAGCAGGTGTGTGAAAGGGGCAACAGACGTCACACACACACACAGTCTGTATAAAGAGAATTGGTGGAAAGGTGGAATTTCTCTACCCTGTTTGGATAAGTTCAGTACTCAGTAATATTCAGAACTACATGGAGGTGAGCATTTCAGTGTAAGATACTCAGAGAAAAATCATAATGAGACAGATAGAGAGGGGGAGAGAGAGAGAGGAAGATGGATGGAGAGAGGGAGTGAGGGGTGACAGAGAGAGAGGGAGTGAAACAGTATGAGAAGAGAAGGTACATAAGTGTGAGGTCAGACAGGTAAAGTGAAACACATCTCAGATTCAAACCTGGGTGCCCAGGTGGAGCTGCAGTGTGTGCTGACCTGATGACGGTGGGTGTGATCTCCGCGCAGTAGAAGCTGCTCAGGGTGCTGACCGCGTGGGAGGAGAACATCCCGATGACGGAGAACGCCACGGAGAACCGGCGATTCAGCGTGTCCCTCAGAACTGACAGGACACAGCACACGTTTAACACCTGTGTGTGTGTGTATGGTTGTGTGTGTATGGTTGTGTGTGTGTGTGTGTGTGTGTGTGTGGTTGTGTGCGTGTATGTGTATGTACATATGCGTGAATGATGGGTCAATGCCATCAGATGTGTGTCTCTGCCGCTGGTCTCACCTGTGTGTGTGTATGTGTGTGTGTGTGTATGGTTGTGTGTGTGTGTGTGTGTGTGTGTGTGTGTGTGTGTGTGTGTGTATGGTTGTGTGTGTGTGTATGTGTGTGTGTGTGTGTGTGTATGGTTGTGTGTGTGTGTGTGTGTATGTGTGTGTCTCTCCCGCTGGTCTCACCTGCGTCGCGGCGGAGACTGTGTGTGTGTGTGTGTGTGTGTGTGTGTGTGTGTGTGTGTATGGTTGTGTGTGTGTGTGTGTGTGTGTGTGTGTGTATGGTTGTGTGTGTTTGTGTGTGTGTGTGTGTGTGTATGGTTGTGTGTGTGTGTGTGTATGGTTGTGTCTCTCCCGCTGGTCTCACCTGCGTCGTGGCGGAGACTGTGTGTGTGTGTATGGTTGTGTGTGTGTGTGTGTGTGTGTGTGTGTGTATGGTTGTGTCTCTCCCGCTGGTCTCACCTGCGTCGTGGCGGAGACTGTGTGTGTGTGTGTGTGTGTGTGTGTGTGTGTGTGTATGGTTGTGTCTCTCCCGCTGGTCTCACCTGCGTCGTGGCGGAGACTGTACTTCCCAATTACTGTTTGGAGAGAAGAGATCAATAATTAATACAAATGGCAGATCGAAACACACACGGACACTCAGCCAATGATGGAAACATCATTTCTATGTAAACCAGTTTTGCTGACTGATTGATCTGTGTGAGGTGTGTCATAACATCACCGACCTCTTCAATAACCTGTTTGAAAAAGGACAGATGGTCCCTATAGGCACTTAAAACCTGTATGTGCGTTTGTGTGTGTGCACATGTGTGTGTATATATGTGTGTGTATATATGAATGCAAAGCACTTTTATAAGTCGCTCTGGATAAGAGCGTCTGCTAAATGCCATAAATGTAAATGTGTGGGTGTGTATGTGTATATGAATGTATGCGTGCGGGTGCGGGTATATATGGTGTGTGTGTGTGTACGTGTGTGTGTGTGTGTGGGGTGTGGTGTGTGTGTGTGTGTGTATGTGTGTGTGTGGTGTGTGTGTGGTGTGTGTGTGTGTGTGTGTGTGTGGTGTGGTGTGGTGTGTGTGTAGTGTAGTGTGGTGTGTGTGTGTGGTGTGTGTGTAGTGTTGTGTGGTGTGTGTGTAGTTGTGTAGTGTAGTGTAGTGTAGTGTGTGGTGTGTGTGTAGTGTAGTGTGGTGTGTGTGTGTGGTGTGTGTGTGTAGTGTGGTGTGTGTGTGTGTAGTGTGGTGTGTGTGTGTGTGTGTGTGTGTAGTGTAGTGTGGTGTGTGTGTAGTGTGGTGTGTGTGTGTGGTGTGTGTAGTGTAGTGTGTGGTGTGTGTGTGTAGTGTAGTGTGGTGTGTGTGTGTGTGTAGTGTGGTGTGTGTGGTGTGTGTGTGTATGTGTCTGTGTGTGTGGTGTGTGTGTGTATGTGTGTGTGTGTGTGGTGTGTGTGTAGTGTAGTGTGGTGTGTGTGTGTGGTGTGTGTGTAGTGTAGTGTGGTGTGTGTGTGTGTGTGTGTGTAGTGTAGTGTGTGTGTGTGGTGTGTGTGTAGTGTGGTGTGTGTGTAGTGTGCTGTGGTGTGGTGTGTGTGTGTACACCCACAGCTAAGCAGGCCCAGCTGCAGTAAGGACGCCAGTGCGGTGATGATCATGAATGTCAGAAGTCCTCCTCTACGGCCGAACGCCGTCACCACAGGACACAACACCAGACACGACGCCATGGCGATGGCTGCTAGAGCGTAGTAGTGCAGGTGAGACGTGCTGCCTTCTACCACACTGCGTGCAAAGCAGTGATGGATACCATAACCCGTCAACCTGGGGGGAGAGAGAAAGGGGGGGGGGGGGGGGGGGGGGGGGGGGGGGGGGGGAGAGAAAATGTATTTCATGTGTGCACATGTGCTTTATGTATTTCACCATAAATGACCTCCCATGTAGGAGTGAGAATCGTACAAACACACATACACACACACATATACACACTCACACACGCACATACATTCGCACACGCACACATACACACGTGCACTCACGAGTTCACACACTCACACACACTCACGAGTTCACACACTCACACACACTCACGAGTTCACACACACACGTGCACTCACGAGTTCACACACTCACACACACTCTCACACACTCACACACACTCACACACACTCACGAGTTCACACACTCACACACACTCACGAGTTCACACACTCACACACACTCACGAGTTCACACACACACACACTCACACACACTCACGAGTTCACACACTCACACACACTCACGAGTTCACACACTCACACACACTCTCACGAGTTCACACACTCACACACACACACACACTCACGAGTTCACACACTCGCACACACTCACACACACTCACGAGTTCACACACTCACACACACACACACACACTCACGAGTTCACACACTCACACACTCACACACACACACTCACGAGTTCACACACTCACACACACTCACACACACTCACGAGTTCACACACACACACACTCACGAGTTCACACACTCACACACACTCACGAGTTCACACACACACACACACTCACACACACTCACGAGTTCACACACACACACTCACGAGTTCACACACACACACACACACACTCACGAGTTCACACACAGCACCACGGTACTCTTCCACAGGTTTCTTGTGCTGCTCAGCTGTGTGATGCAGGCGGTCCTGGGCTTCTGTCTCAGCTCCGCCTCCAGCTCTACACACATCATCATCATCATCATCATCATCCTCATGACTGGGTACAACACCCTTATCACAAACACTCCCAGCATGCACCAGGACTCTACCTGAGAGAATGCCACTTGGATCCGTTGCCGTGTCAACGTTGTTGCTCTGGGCGATGGAGTACATTTGCCTCTTTGCTCTTTGATAGTGTTGTGTGGCCAACAGCCAACGCAGAGACTCTGGGAACAACCTGCATAAACCCAGCGTGGGGTCAGTGTGGGGTCAGTACGGGTAGTGTGGGGTCAGTACAGGGTAGTGTGGGGTCAGTACTGACCCCTCAGTAGTGTGGGGTAGCGTGGAGTCAGTACAGGGTAGCATGGGGTAGTGTGGGGTCAGTACGGGGTAGTGTGGGGTCAGTACGGGGTAGTGTGAGGTAGTGAGGGGTCAGTACGGGGTAGTGTGGGGTAGTGAGGGGTCAGTACGGGGTAGTGTGGGATCAGTACGGGGTCAGTACAGGGTAGTGTGAGGTAGTGTGGGGTCAGTACAGGGTAGTGTGGGATCAGTACGGGGTCAGTACAGGGTAGTGTGAGGTAGTGTGGGGTCAGTACAGGGTAGTGTGGGGTCAGTACAGGGTAGTGTGAGGTCAGTACAGGGTAGTGTGGGGTCAGTACTGACCCCTCAGTAGTGTGGGGTAGCGTGGAGTCAGTACAGGGTAGCGTGGGGTAGTGTGGGGTCAGTACGGGGTAGTGTGGGGTCAGTACGGGGTAGTGTGAGGTAGTGAGGGGTCAGTACGGGGTAGTGTGGGGTAGTGAGGGGTCAGTACGGGGTAGTGTGGGATCAGTACGGGGTCAGTACAGGGTAGTGTGAGGTAGTGTGGGGTCAGTACAGGGTAGTGTGGGATCAGTACGGGGTCAGTACAGGGTAGTGTGAGGTAGTGTGGGGTCAGTACAGGGTAGTGTGGGGTCAGTACAGGGTAGTGTGAGGTAGTGTGGGGTCAGTACAGGGTAGTGTGGGGTCAGTATGGGGTCAGTACAGGGTAGTGTGAGGTAGTGTGGGGTCAGTACGGGGTAGTGTGAGGTAGTGAGGGGTCAGTACGGGGTAGTACGGGGTCAGTACGGGGTAGTGTGGGGTCAGTACGGGGTAGTGTGGGGTCAGTACAGGGTAGTGTGGGGTCAGTATGGGGTCAGTACAGGGTAGTGTGAGGTAGTGAGGGGTCAGTACGGGGTAGTGTGAGGTAGTGAGGGGTCAGTACAGGGTAGTGTGGGGTCAGTACGGGGTAGTGTGGGGTCAGTACGGGGTAGTGTGAGGTAGTGTGGGGTCAGTACAGGGTAGTGTGGGGCCAGTATGGGGTCAGTACAGGGTAGTGTGAGGTAGTGTGGGGTCAAAACGGGGTCGTGTGAGGTAGTGAGGGGTCAGTACGGGGTAGTGTGAGGTAGTGAGGGGTTAGTACGGGGTAGTGTGGGGTCAGTACGGGGTCAGTACAGGGTAGTGTGAGGTAGTGTGGGGTCAGTACGGGGTAGTGTGGGGTCAGTACGGGGTCAGTACAGGGTAGTGTGAGGTAGTGTGGGGTCAGTACGGGGTAGTGTGGGGTCAGTACGGGGTAGTGTGAGGTAGTGTGGGGTCAGTACGGGGTAGTGTGGGGTCAGTACGGGGTCAGTACAGGGTAGTGTGAGGTAGTGTGGGGTCAGTACGGGGTAGTGTGAGGTAGTGAGGGGTCAGTACGGGGTAGTACGGGGTAGTGTGGGGTCAGTACGGGGTAGTGTGGGGTCAGTACGGGGTCAGTACAGGGTAGTGTGAGGTAGTGTGGGGTCAGTACGGGGTAGTGTGGGGTCAGTACGGGGTAGTGTGAGGTAGTGTGGGGTCAGTACGGGGTAGTGTGGGGTCAGTACGGGGTCAGTACAGGGTAGTGTGAGGTAGTGTGGGGTCAGTACGGGGGTAGTGTGAGGTAGTGTGGGGTCAGTACGGGGTAGTGTGGGGTCAGTACGGGGTAGTGTGAGGTAGTGTGGGGTCAGTACGGGGTAGTGTGGGGTCAGTACGGGGTCAGTACAGGGTAGTGTGAGGTAGTGTGGGGTCAGTACGGGGTAGTGTGAGGTAGTGAGGGGTCAGTACGGGGTAGTACGGGGTCAGTACGGGGTAGTGTGGGGTCAGTACGGGGTCAGTACAGGGTAGTGTGAGGTAGTGTGGGGTCAGTACAGGGTAGTGTGAGGTAGTGTGGGGTCAGTACGGGGTAGTGTGAGGTAGTGAGGGGTCAGTACGGGGTAGTACGGGGTCAGTACGGGGTAGTGTGGGGTCAGTACGGGGTAGTGTGGGGTCAGTACGGGGTCAGTACAGGGTAGTGTGAGGTAGTGTGGGGTCAGTACGGGGTAGTGTGGGTAGGAGCATATTCACACAGTCACCATTCCTGCCCTCACACACTCACTCTGCTAAAACATAGTGAAAGTTTGAGTGAGAACATGATGGCCCTACACTACAGACTGTGTAATCACTACAAGATCCTCCCAGATTATCTCATATATACACTAAACATGTTGTGAAGTTACATTTGTGACATACACTGCAATTAAATCTATATTGCCTGTGCATAAGGGCGGGGCTTACCAAACATACGGAAGCATGAGAACGAATGGGATGATGATGAGGACCTGAAGCGTCTGCCAATCACGGCACAGCGCTGCCAAGCCAGGCATCAGCAGCTGCCCACCCACCATCACCAGACTGGCAACCATCGTCATGGAGAAACGCCAACGAGGCAAACACAACTCAATCCCTGAAAGAGAGAGAGAGAGAGAGAGAGAGAGAGAGAGAGAGAGAGAGAATTACTGAACCCCGAAATAAAATAGCACCGACACTTATGACACACTTCTCCAATCTTCTCCAGTCGTCTTATACTTGGCACACATGGGTGTGTGTGTACTTGCTTTAAAAAGTGCTTAAAAAGCCAGAACAGCCCACTGGATCATCTAAAATTATTCTTCTTATTTATTATTTAAACACTCAGTTTTTTTTAGCTGTGGTACCGATGACCTAAAACCACCACCATGCTCCCTTTTCACCCCACCGCAGGTGAAAGTGGTCCAGCAAAGAACAAACACACCCTTCGCCCTACTTGCCCCCGCCCTGACACCCCCCTCGCCCTGATACCCCCCCCTCGCCCTGACACCCCCCTCGCCCTGATCCCCCCCCCCCCTCGCCCTGATCCCCCCCCCCCTCGCCCTGATACCCCCCCCCCGCCCTGACAGCCCCCCCTCGCCCTGATACCCCCCTCGCCCTGACAGCCCCCCCTCGCCCTGACACCCCCCCCTCGCCCTGACACCCCCCCTCGCCCTGACACCCCCCCCTCGCCCTGACACCCCCCCCCTCGCCCTGATACCCCCCCTCGCCCTGATACCCCCCCCTCGCCCTGATACCCCCCCCCCCCTCGCCCTGATACCCCCCCCCTCGCCCTGACACCCCTCCCACTAAACACACAAGACCCACACAGCAGTGCACCTACGACACCAACCCAGGGCAGATATATAATCCTGTGTGTGTCTCCTTCATTTCTTCCCTTAAAACTAATTCCTAGCTGCCCACTCTACTACTGTGCAATCATTACACTAACAAAGGGCGGGGGTAACAGGGCGGGGGTAACAGGGCAGGGGCAACAGCATCTCCTCCAATAAACGTATGGGCCTAACTTTCCTGTTATGTTGAACTTACCCTGGTAGTCCTATTAATAGACACAATGTTTACAGAACATGATCTTTAACAAAATGATGTCCCCAAAACAGGAAAGAACTGAAGAACACTGATCCTGGGTCACCATAGGAAACGTCTTTACGGCCTGTTGAACAGAAGCATGTCTACATCGTGTGTGTGTGTGTGTGTGTGTGTGTGTGTGTGTGTGTTACACCTCTCGGCCTCCGGAAGCTTAAGCAGAATAAAGTAAACAAAGTCATCAGACAGCTGATTAAGTGCTCAGCTGACTTTTCCTAAATATTTCATGCTTGCCGAGCTGAAGGCAAAGACGAGTGTCACGGTGATGTTTACTGCACAGTAGGTGGTGGCTGAAACAGAACCCATCGATTCTGAAGTCTCATGCCAACCCAGCAACCCAAGACGTCCGACACCAAGGAGATGGAGGAAGACGGGCAGGTGGAGGGGTGGAGGGGTGGAGGGGTGGAGGGGTGGAGGGCAGAGGAGGAGGAGAGGAGACACGTACTCAGGACGAAGAGTGAGAGTCGTATGGCTGCCAGGCAGAAACCCTCAAAGAAGCGCAGAGTACTGAACATGGCCACGTCCAGGGAGAAGGCCACACAGACGCCGAACACCAGCACCGACAGCACCGATACCAGCAGAACAGGGATACGACCCAACCTGAGAAACACACACACCACAGAACAGGGATACGACCCAACCTGAGAAACACACACACCACAGAACAGGGATACGACCCAACCTGAGAAACACACACACCACAGAACAGGGATACGACCCAACCTGAGAAACACACACCACAGAACAGGGATACGACCCAACCTGAGAAACACACACACCACAGAACAGGGATACGACCCAACCTGAGAAACACACACACCGCCAAGTCTGGACATTAAAGCCTCAAAGAAACTTTGTCCAGGATCACCTGACACATTGAAAAGTTGATCTTCATGATTGAAGCGTTGGTGCCCAGTGAAGTCTGAGATAAACAGAGACTTTAGATTATCGTGACTTTGGCTTTCTGTAGTGGATGCGGGCGTGAAAATGAGCTAATGGGTAAAGTGGGTCCATTCTGAATCTATTTTGCATCAGTACTGGATGAAGGACGTCACAGCCCATGGAATATAGACAAATTAAGGTAACCTTAAATAAATGGTCACCTGCAGAACATGGTTTCAAACATGTAACGTGCTGACTAGCAGATGTCTACAATGTGCCTTTCAGCTTTGCTGTCCACCATGTTTCGTTTTGGCTGGTCTGACTCTGACAGGTTATGTCTCCAATATTCTGACATTTTATTTATACTGGTACTGACCTTTCTTAGGCCTTCATGTTGACAGACAACAGCAGTAAACTAAAGATGCCACATCAAGAAATATTTAGTCAAGTCTTGTGACAGGAAATAACAACGCAGTGACACACAGCTCCCAAAAAGCAACATTTACCCACATGTTAATACAAACAGTCTGTGACTTAACACCACCCGCATTATTTTATTTAAAATCCACTGTGCTAGAGTGGGACAAGATTATATCATAATCTAATTACTTACATCACACACACACACACACACACACACACACACACACACCTGCATTCTCCCTACACCACCACATTACTCTCAGATCATAAAAGGCTTGATAATTCAATTTTGAACTGATTCAACCAGCAAAAATGCAATCAGCAAACCAGTGACCGTGCAAGGCTCGTCCCTGGGTCCCGGACTGACAGACATGTCCCCGAATACCTTACCAATCTGACATGTCCCCGAATACCTTACCAATCTGACATGTCCCCGAATACCTTACCAATCTGACATGTCCCCGAATACCTTACCAATCTGACATGGCGCCCATCAGCAGATATCCAAATATGGAGCCCACCAGGAGAGAGAACTTGGCAATATGAACCTTCCACTCTGCATCACACACCAGCCGCCACTGTGGAGAGAGACAGAACACATCATCACTGGGACACCACATGACTGGGACACATCATCACCGGGACACATCATCACTGGGACACCACATGACTGGGACACATCATCACTGGGACACCACATGACTGGGACACTACATTATCACTGGGACACCTCATCACTGGGACACCACATCATCACTGGGACAAAACATCATCACTGGGACACCACATGACTGGGACACATCATCACTGGGACACCACATCATCACTGGGACACATCATCACTGGGTTCTAAGTTCACCAAGTGAAGTATGTAACTGCTGAGGAAGTCCATACTCCTCTAAATGAGGACATGTCTCTTCTTAACGAGGCCACGGTGAAGGTGAGGACGACTGCTAACGCCAACCCTGCAACTGTAGCAGGATACCGAAGAACTGAACACAGGCTTGGGGGTGAAATCTAACTCCTCAGGTTAAACCGTGACAGTTGTGTAAAGAATCAGGTCAGGAACCCGTACTCCTATGATTAAGAGGTGTCAGTAGTCCTCAAACACCTGCGTCAGTGACAAACCCACGCACACAAGTGAATTTTTGGTTTGGGACAATCTAATCATGTCAACAGACTATAGCCAAGTGCTCCACACATACGTGCAGACATGTTAACATTCACGGCTGTTTGTCTGCAGCAATAACGGCTCGTGCTGGAGGATTATCTGGGTGGCGCTGATACGGGTGGAGGAACCCCACCACCTTATCAGACTCCGCAGCTGTCTGCACGCGTTTGTCAAGTGGACGAGACAGTAAATAAAAGAGACCCAGTTTAAAGGTGTAGTGTGTGTGCCGTGTGTGTGTTAACCTGCACAACTGATTCAGAGAGGCCCGGTTTAACCTTGTAGAGCTTTACCGTCTCAAAAACATGACATGTTCAGAAGAGATACTAGAACCTGGTGTTTAATGTGCAGGGCGTGTCGGCGGGTTAAAGATTCACGAGGATCAAATGAACCTGTCGCTGCTGTCAATCAAACACATCAGCGGTCGCGTGGACAGAGGGACAGTAAACACCGCGTGTCCTTACTTTGGTCACCACATTCTGCTGTAGTCCGGACTGCAGCTCAAATCTCCCCTCCGTGCACGTGCACCGCGCACCGCTGCTCCCGGCGCGAGACACATTGAGCAGGTCCAATGAGAGAGCGCTCGCGCTTAGATCCCGGGCAGGGCCCGGCGCGCCGGTTCCGTTCGTCCCGTCCGGGGGGGCGCACGTGCCGTCGGGCTGCGCGAGGAGGAAATAGTCCGAGTAGTGGCTGAAGGCGATGAGCAGCGCGGGGATCCAGGTCAGAGCCACCAGGCGCTTCTGGTACCGGCCGAACCCCCCGAGAAACGGCAGCACGGCACCGTCCACACGCCACAGCAGCTTCGAGCTCTCCGGTTCTGCTGCCTGCGACACGGTCCCGTTTTCGGGCAGCTGGTCCAACCCGTGCAGCCCAACAGTGGCCATAGCGCGCGCGCGGTCCGCCTCCACGCGCACCGTCTTTGTCTCCAATACACACACGCGCTCTACGCAGCAGGACGCACACGCGCGTGTGTAGATCCCGATAAAGCCCCGTCCGGTACACCGGGCCCAAATAAACCCAGTCCAACCCAGAGCAGCCTCGAGACCGGGTCGCTGTACCGTCTGAATCCGGCAGGTCCGGGCCGTGTTGTCAGTCGCGTGAGCCAAGCAGACGGAGCGCGCGGCATGCCCTGGCGCGAGAGATCCTGCGGTGTTATCACGCCATCACGGGGCTGCGCGAGCTGCAGCTGGACGCCACGCGCTCCGGTAGGGGCAGCGCACGGTGCGCGAGGGCCGCCCTGTGTGCCCGGGCTCTACAGGTAACATCTGCGCGCGGACAGGTGTGGCCCCGGGACCCATCCCTGAACCCCCGACACCAACCCAAACGGACCTGCACGGAGGAGATCGATGTTCTGATCTAAATGTGTCCTTCAAACGTGGCGCTCTGAACCCGGATACAAAACGAACCGGTCTGGGTCTCCGAACGGGTCGTGGCTACGCAAACATTTTCACCGGCTATCAATTCAGTACACAGACTATAACCGGGCAACACACACACACACACACACACACAGCATCCACACGAAACGCCCTTCTCGTCCTCCTGCTCGATCTCATTGGTGGAGACGCACGGGACGATCTAGTCCGAAGCGTCTGATTGGACGAAGAAGCAACAAAGAACCTTCGTGCGGTTCCGCCCCCACGCTGCTGGCGAAAACAGGCCGGTGACGCGCACAAATAAGTTACCGGTCAAATGTACTAACCGACAACCTAATCGATCATTTAACTGTACCCCTGACCCACATCGGTCACTCATGATCATAATAATACATTTTATTAAAATTATATTAAATACAATAAAAATATAATAAAATTGCAATTAAGCCATTCTTATTGCTCTTATTGATTCATAGCTATCTCAATAAAATATTTTTATTTCTTCTATTAGAAACGTCTCATTTGGTATCCATTTCATTTTTAAAATGCATTTCGACATGAACTTACATTGATAACTGTTTAGTGAGGTTTTTAGTAAATAAATAGTCCTCATACCCATCAGTAATAATAATAATTAACTATGTTTAGAAAAATGAAGTCCTCTACATGAGAACAAACTAAGATATAGAAGATATAAACTAAAATAGGAAAATAGAACAACAGAACAAAATGTAAACAAAGTATAAAACGTAATTTAGAATAAATGGTAAAATACACAGTGATGAAACATTATATGCAATATTGCAATGTGGATTTTTGAATACATGTGTGTGGGGATGTGCCTTGGGGTAGACATGACTCCACGACGGTATATACTCTGAGAGACCAGGGTTCTCCCCGAAAAGATCAGGCTTGACTCCGAAGCAGACTTCACCCAAGATTTTTTAATTAGTGCAACACACGTGTACGTAACCCCATGGATCAGATAAAACATCAGTAAAATTCTGAGCAATAAAAGTTCTGGCAATATGTCGGGGCACACTCGCTACCCCCACGGGAAGTCCTCGAAAGATCTCCTGTTCGGCTTTTAAACGAGTAGCCCGGCCCCCCAACCTTGTTAGCCTCTACCAACATCTTGGAGCGGGACCACATGCGTCGCCTGTTGGAACACCTATGATACTATGAACATGATAGTATGACATTATTTGTTAAACATCACATTCTGTTATGACCTCCTGTCTTTCCCTGTCCTCCTCCTACAGGATCAGTAGGACCCGTCTTCCCCGTTCTACTGCCGACCGTGGGCTCTACCGGCCAACACCAGGGAAGCCCTAGAAGACGGCCCTCCCCCCCCGAGGACAGGACACCTGGTGAGTTATTCCATCTACATGCATGTGTACATACTCTAAAGTGCAGTCCAGGTGATGGGTCAAGTCTCTGACCCCCATCACAATGTGTTTTAGGGTGCTTTTATGAGGCACTGATGTCTTCCTCTGGTTCCTCTGGGTCCTCTGGGCTCAGATCAACAAACCTACGCTCTTACGCCACTGTGGGCTCAACAGCAGATTCCTGTTCAAAGGCCTTAAACACACAACCTGATCACTAACGTATAAAGGGCAAAACAATGGAGACATTAAAGACTATTAAAAGCTGTTGTGATACTGCAGTACTCTGAGAGGAGTGGCACAGGGAGACGTTTGAGGTGTTGTGAGGGTGTGTGAGGGAGTGTGAGGGAGTGTGAGGGTGTGTGAGGGAGTGTGAGGGTGTGTGAGGGAGTGTGAGGGAGTATGAGGGAGTGTGAGGGTGTGTGAGGGAGTGTGAGGGTGTGTGAGGGAGTGTGAGGGAGTGTGAGGGTGTGTGAGGGAGTGTGAGGGTGTGTGAGGGTGTGTGAGGGAGTGTGAGGGTGTGTGAGGGAGTATGAGGGAGTATGAGGGTGTGTGAGGGTGTGTGAGGGAGTGTGAGGGAGTGTGAGGGTGTGTGAGGGAGTGTGAGGGTGTGTGAGGGAGTATGAGAGAGTATGAGGGTGTGTGAGGGAGTGTGAGGGAGTGTGAGGGAGTGTGAGGGTGTGTGAGGGAGTGTGAGGGTGAGTGAGGGAGTGTGAGGGAGTATGAGGGAGTGTGAGGGTGTGTGAGGGAGTGTGAGGGAGTGTGAGGGAGTGTGAGGGTGTGTGAGGGAGTGTGAGGGTGTGTGAGGGAGTATGAGGGAGTATGAGGGTGTGTGAGGGTGTGTGAGGGAGTGTGAGGGTGTGTGAGGGAGTATGAGGGTGTGTGAGGGAGTGTGAGGGTGTGTGAGGGAGTGTGAGGGAGTATGAGGGTGTGTGAGGGAGTGTGAGGGAGTGTGAGGGTGTGTGAGGGAGTGTGAGGGTGTGTGAGGGAGTGTGAGGGTGTGTGAGGGTGTGTGAGGGAGTATGAGGGTGTGTGAGGGAGTGTGAGGGTGTGTGAGGGTGTGTGAGGGAGTGTGAGGGTGTGTGAGGGAGTGTGAGGGTTTCCAGCTGCAACATTCTCAAATGATCACAGATTATTAATGGAGCTGGTTTGACAAGATTAACCAGTATTGCAAAAATTCCAGATTAAACAAAAATAGGTATAAGTTTACCACCTTGATGTAATACTTAAGATACTTATAGTCACAGAATAAATAACTACATCTGTCCTCTCAGCTTTCTAGGATGTCCCAAGGTTAGTGTCACCTGTCCAGCTCTGCAAGAATCCTATAGACTTGTTGACGTGGGGTTTGGCTAAGGACAGGATCAGCTGCGGTCATCTCTATACCAATGGAAGCAAATGTTGTATCAGTTAATTATATCAGCTAGGTGAATATATGTGTATACACACCGATATTGATATAGGGGGTGTACAAAAGGTAGCACAGTAAGATCTGAACCAATACTGCATCAGAGAGGCCAACTCACTCTGCTCTCCAGTTAATGAAAACCTCATTTATTTAGATTTATATAGCACCTTTCTTATACCCAAGGTCACTTAACAAAGAACCTGAGATAGAGGGAAAAAGGGAGGGGGTCAAGGAGACAAAGAAGAATAGTGTTGAATGAAAAGTCTTAAATTGAGATTTTAGAGCAGTAACAGTGGAACACTGCTGAAGAGAGACTGTAGTACAGTCCAGCACTACACAAGAGAGACTGTAGTACAGTACAGCACTACACAAGAGAGACTGTAGTACAGTCCAGCGCTACACAAGAGAGACTGTAGTACAGTCCAGCGCTACACAAGAGAGACTGTAGTACAGTCCAGCGCTGTAATGAGGTTTGTTTAGATATTTGTCAGGAACCCCTTTACTGTAAAAATAGAATTACAGTAGAGAATGTGTTCAGTACATAGACCAGAGTTTAGCTTCACTGATACGCAGTGCAAAGACAAAGAGACAAGGTTAATGAAACATGAGGAATCTGGAGAAGGACCCCAAACCTGTCACAGTTTCAACTTGGGTGGGATTTACAGTTATAGCTACAATTTTAATCTCAAACCTGGACAATTAGGAGACTATTGATTTGTGCACTACTAGAAAAATTTCAGTTTTATCAGTGTGTAATAACACACAGCCAGAGTCTGAGAGTCATGTGTATATTTGCTGGTAACATGTACCAGACAGGTGGATTGATACTGGGAATGTAATTGGACCTTAGATAGAATTGTAGGTCACCTGCATAACAATGAAAGCTAAGATCTTGGTTACAGATCATTTGTCCAATATGCAACATGTAAATAATAATGAGAGAGGGTGAAGGACTCGTACCTTGGGACACACCTGAGTGACAGGGTCAGTTATTGATTTGTCTTGCTAAGGTATGACCCCATCCAATCTAAACCAACCCCTGTAATACCAACAGAACACAGAATAGCAATACAGTGTGATTAACAGTTTTGAAGCCACAAACAGGAGGGGAACATGGTGTCCAGTTTCAACAGTAAAAGCTCATTTATGTCAGTCAGCAGAGACGTTTCAGTACTATGATGTGTGTTAAATCCTGACTGACGAGGCTCAAAGTTTTACAAACCAGTCTAGATTAAACCATAGCAGAATGAGCTGTGTTAATATCTACATCACCGAAACAAAACTCCAGATTAGCCATGCTACAGTAATCTACATAGAGAGATACAGAGAGATATACAGAGAGATATATACAAAGAAAAATATATAGAGAGAGAGATACAGAGAAAGAGATATACAGAGAAAGATATATATATATATATATATATATATATATATATATATATATATATATATATATATATATATATATATATATATAGAGAGAGAGAGAGAGAGAGAGAGAGAGAGAGAGAGAGATAGAGAGAAATGACTTGTCTAAATTGGATGGCGATGACGCTGACGCTGACTTTGCAGTAAGTAATAAATAATAAATACCACTAGGGTGCGCACTACAGAAATAAATGAGAAGTGTAACGTGAAAACAATGTAAAACAATTTCATTTGTAAAGCATATTTCCTTTATCTTTATTTCCTTTATATTCTTCGACCTTTACAGGGGAGAATAATACAATAAAAATCAGACGGCTTGTTCGCTTTATCTAAATGGCAAATGTTAATTATCTTGATATACATTTTATCAAACTGCTCAGTCAACACATTTGTATATATGACCGGTAGATTCAGTTCAGCAGTTTGGTTAGTGCTGTCAAAACCGTATGTATATATATATACGTACGGTCTCTGGTCAAAACAAAGACATGCGACACACGTAATGCTGCGTGCTGACGTTGTAAGGCGTTTCTGCACCACGTGACTACTGCGGACACACGTAATACTGCGTGCTGACGTTGTAAGGCGTTTCTGCAGACCGTCACCACGTGACTACTCCGCAGGGAGCGCACGAGCGCGGAGAGACGGCGCGTGTTGAGTGACCGCGTGAACATTCAGGAGTCTTCAGCACCTTCATCACGTGTGCTGGGAGTTGGACGCGATAAAAACTGAGCACGAGCGGTCGGTGCAGGAGGACTGAAATATACCAGGAACCAGGAAATCTTTCACACGAATTGTTTGACATTGTGTGCGTCTGCGACGCCGGGTTTGTGCCACAAGAGGGCGCCGTTCCTGTAGGAGAGGCGCGTTCTGGTGGAGTTAGAGACTGTTTACTGCAGGAGTGTCCACCCCGATATACTGGCCACCCTGGGAGCAAATCCAGTGCTTGCTCCCTTTGTTGTTTGTAACTTATAGGCTAATTACAAAGGAACTGTATATAATGCAGTGCATTATAATATTTAAAATACTTTACAAAGGCATATAGACAACTGATGATGAACTGAATTTTCAAATGTAACGATTGACGTATTATTTTCTACGGTGAAAGTTGGATAATATTAGACTGAACATAATTGGTCTGATAGTCCATGAATGTACGTCTGATCGCTGAACATGCCCGTGTCAGCAAGATTGATCACACATCAAATGGGAAAGTGAATTAGATCCATGGTGTGAACGCTGTGACATTGCAGACTTCTCTCACAGTTTATGTATAAGCAAACGCATTAAACGACATTATAACATATGAATGAGGGGGTTTGGAAATTGGTGCCTTGTTAAATTAAACTTTTAAAAACGGTTTCTAATAATGAAACTTTAGTAGGTTTAAAAATAAATAGCAGGTTTAATAAGGAAGCAACTTTGCCACATAAGCCACAGAAGTGTTAGACTAAGGGAATCCGCATTTTTATTCTTGTGTGTGTTTAATGCCCCAGAATGCTTCTTGATCTCATTCTTGTTTTTGCCCTCACAGCACAGTTTGACATTCATTATAAATGAGGGAGCTGTACGTGGAGACGAAGACCGCTGTGACCGCGGTGTAGCTGAACCTCAGACGCAGCACTGAGCTCAGCCACGGGAGAATGTGCCCGGCCTCCCCGGGAGGAGAGGTGTGGTGCTCCTCACAGGGAGACGTGAGCAGAGAATCAGCACACACTCATCTGTTATATAGATGTGATCCTTCTGTCACTTCTCCCACCCACACACACACACACACACACACACACACACACACACACACCCACACCCAGCCGCCCGCAGACAGAATATCAGCTTCCTGCATCACCCATTCAAGAGGAGAAATACCTACAGTAAATACCTACAGTAAATACCTACAGTAATTTCCCAGTGCTGTCAAGGGCAGCAGTCTGTGGTGTACTAAGGTCTATAAGTGGGTCAAGGGATTCTTGCCCTAATAGTATTTCATGTGTATGAAATAAAAGCATGCTATGCTATATTGAAGTGTCATTCCACAATGAATTACTGACATACATATAGCCTGAAATTAATACAATTATTATTGACCTACACTACAAATGTAGTTGCAATTGACATCTTCAAAACAGGTTAAAGTTTGATTATCAACATTACATTTATCTATAGATTGATACGTGGAAACCTTTGGTTTGCTGTAACAAGCAAATCCAGTGAGTTGTTTTCACTGAACAGATCCAGTGAGTTGTGAGAGTTCAACAGATCAACACAAACGCACATCTCTGGCCTACAGGGAGTGTCAGGTTTTGGTAACATGATCAGATCAGACTCACCAAGACCAGATCAGACTCAGCAAAACAACACACACACACACCCCTTCACTCCCCCCAAGGGAGGATCTATATCAGTGAACAAAACCTGACAAAACCTAACCTGAGCCTAATGCAGCCTGGCTCCCCCAGCACGAATAAGACACCCGGAGACTCACATGAAGGCAAAACTGCACCAGCTCTCCTGTTCCACCTGTCCAGCGGGGTAGGAATGTGTGACCAGGGCAGTCTTGGTCTTTTTTTTTCATTTAAATCTACTATGGAACTGTGGCTGTTTGGCTGAAACTTCGATTGTTGTCTATATATATTTACAAATAACATGCATGGATATGAAACTAAATATCAATAAAAAAAACAGTCACACAGTGTCTCTTAGTGAGGTGATAGTTATTGTCATCTTGGTATCAGGTGTACTGTATTTACATACATACACACTATTTACTCTCTCCCTCTCTCTCTCCCTCTTCCTCTCTCTCTTTCTCTCACACTCTCTCTCTTTTTCTTTCTCTCTCTCCCTCTTCCTCTCCCTCTCTCTCTCACTCTCACTCTCTCCCTCTCTCTCTCACTCTCACTCTCTCTCTCTCTCTCTCTCTCTCTGCTCAGTACAGCTACCTCACTCATTGAACTTTATACAATAGTTCATCTGTGTTTTTTCCTCCTGAATGCCACTGTAATTCCACATTCTTCTTGTGAATTTCAGTGCTAAACAGCTGCTCTGTTATCAGGCTGGACTGTAAAAACTTAAAACTTTCTCCTGATATCTGATCCAACATTTTTTACTAATATCAGCCCGATTCCAATATGTGGTATTGGATCAGTGGAATCTCTACAATCTACGATCCTGAGAAAGGTGTGTTAGCTAAGACAGTCCCCAACATCCAGGACCCCTCGAATGCTGGACGGACCTCATCCACCCCCACACCGCACCAGCGTGCAGCTTCCCACTAAAGCACAGGTGTCAAACTCAAGGCCTGTGGGCCACGTGGTCCGCTGCGTCATTCCCAACTAAAGCAACAATGTACTTTATGGATCTGGAGAGGAATGTGAGTGTGGGCCAGATGGTCTGTGAAAGGTGCTCTAGAAGTATAGAGTGGATAATCATTCAGATAATTTGATCGTTGTATTCTGGGAATGTAAGACATGTCCGCATTCTCGGCGTGAACAAGTTTGTTCAGTGAGGCCATTGGACTCCGCCAAGGGTGCCATGTTACCACTGCTGGTTGTAATATTCATGGGTGTGATAGGGCAGGGAAGATGAGGACCAGACAGCTTCTGCTGGAGGCCTTCAACACTCAGATGAGTGTTTTGCAGCTGAGTGTGAAGAAGATGGCAAGCAGGTCAGCACCTCCAAGTCTGACGCCATCACTCCTCTATTAAAGGACGAGCTGCTCCCTCCAGGCTGTGAGATCTTCCTCAATAACAGATCAGAAATGCACAAACTTGACCAAATTTGAGCAGCCAGCTTGTACTTTCACTTTTACTCTGTTGTGATGTGCGTTTGCATGTCAATTCCTCCCTGCCAAAATCTCTAAAAGATCTGCACCTTAACAAAAACACCAAATCATAGTGTTTAGCTTCACTACAAGGTACCTTATCTAATCCTAATACTAACACCTAACCCTAATACTAACACTGACCCTAACACCTAGCACCTAACCCTAACACCTAACCCTAAGACTAACACTGATCTAACACCTAACCCGAGCACTTAAAGTCAAAGTCAGCTTTGCATCTGATCACAGAATTCATCCTAGGTAATAGTACAGATAGGCCAGAATTCAAGATACCAGTCAGACTACTACTAAACTACAGGAGTCAATGTCATTACCTAGTGTTTTCCAAGTTAAACGTTTCCCAAGAAGCACAAATAACCATAGACAGACATACAATTTAAGAACAACAGCAAGTGGTATCAGCTGAGTTAGTGCTCTGGTAAGAACTCAACAAACAGGTGGGTCTTCAGTCTACGCTTGAAGACATCAATAGACTCTGCAGTCCTAGCAGCTAATGGAAGATCGTTCCACCATCTTGGAGTCAGGACGGAGAATAGTCTGGAGCTTTGTCTTCCATGATACTTTAAGCATGGAGTTTCGAGTCGAGCCAAGCTTGAGGTTCTGAGTGTTCGCTGTACGGATCGGCTTTGACCATGGACATCATGTAGGGAGGGGCCAGTCCGTTTTTGGCTTTGTAAGCAAGCATCAAGGTTTTATATCTGAGATCAATCTGGCTATGAAGCAGGATGCTAATAGTGTGTCTGTGTACTGGGTTTGTTGACAATATAAAACAAAAGGAGGAACAATAACCTACATTATTTAAGTGCACACGGGAAGAAGAATGACTCCTCTCTCCATAGGTATTATCCATCAACCTGATTGGTAACACATACACTCTGATTGAACAACCTGATTGGTAACACAACATACTAGAAAAGCTTGTCCTGTAAGTCCAGTACCACTGGCCCTCTGTACCTAAACTCAGGAGAACAGCTGGAGGGATTCTTGTGTCATCAGGTGATGTTCTAGAAACCCCTCAAAGGCATTATCTGCCAGTTAAGCAATTATGCCTATGTAAGTGAGAAAGATGTCTGGACTTGTCAGAGGAATATTTAATGGTTAAAGGTGTGTGTGAGAGAGAGAGAAAGAGAGAGGTATGCTATTAAAGTTAACCATCTGTCACACTGATCAGAGACCCTGTCATATTATGAATCTGCTGTTTTTAACCTAGCTTTCAAAAATAACCTATTCTTGTCAAATTCATAGAAAAAAATATGGGTATTAAAGCAAATGTTTTGGAAACACCATGACTGTATGAACACTGTATCAAGGCACGGAGTCTCTGCAGTCTGAAACAATGCTGATGATAACTTATAAGAACAATTAACCCTTTGTCCTGGAGGTGAATGCAAGCATATAAATCACCTTAGTGCACTTGGACACGCTTAGTGTAGATATTTTGGACTATTTAGGATATTTTTTGTAACTGGGCAGTGTAACTGGGCGGTGTAACTGGGAAGTGTAACTGGGAGGTGTAACTGGGAGGTGTTGCAGTGTGTCATATCTGCTAGGAAGGGCAGATTCTGGAGTCTTTTCCCAAAACTTCAGTTATTGCACAACTGTATAAGAGTCTCCAGGGCACTGACTGCAGGGCAAGTGATGACAGCAACGCCTAAAATTCACATCGTCAACTGTCAGAGGCAAATCGACGTTTTTTTCTGCCCTGATATCTGTGCAGCACTATGAGTGCTCAAGAAACGCTGAAAACACAATACGGGTTCTGGATCAGTGCATGCATTAAGAACCATAAACCCATAAACCCTAAGTGTAACCATAACCCATAAACCCTAATAAACCCTAACCCATAAATTTACTGCTTACTACTAATCATTTAAAATATATATAAATTTAGGCTATAGCAAATCTGTGCACACATGCAGATGTCTGCGCATACACATAGACGAACATTGTAATTGAATGCTAATTATTTTGAGACAAGCTCTTAGAAGCAGTGTATTAAATGGCAATTTAACCGAGAGCGGTTACTATTCCGTACAGGAATGTTAGCGTCAAGCCCCGGCGTGCTGTGCCAGGAATGTGCCCAGAGCCGCGTGCAGGAGTGCTGGGTGATATTCCTGTCTCGCGCTGCATATGTGTGTGACCCGGGGTCAGACGGACAGGCTCATTCATACATGAGGGTGAGAAATATTACAGCAGGGTGTTTGGAGGTGACGGCGTGCTTGGGCACACCCGGGAACAAAAACTTGTGTCAGTGGCTTCACAGTAAGAAAAAAACACACATGATGTGTTATTTGAGGTGTAGGGGTTGTGTAGGTGAGTGTAGGGGTTGTGTAGGTGAGGTGTAGGGGTTGTGTAGGTGAGTGTTGTGTAGGTGAGGTGTAGGGGTTGTGTAGGTGAGGTGTAGGGGTTGTGTAGGTGAGTGTTGTGTAGGTGAGTGTAGGGGTTGTGTAGGTGAGGTGTAGGGGTTGTGTAGGTGAGTGTTGTGTAGGTGAGTGTTGTGTAGGTGAGGTGTAGGGGTTGTGTAGGTGAGGTGTAGGGGTTGTGTAGGTGAGGTGTAGGGGGTGACCGGTTGTATTATGGAATGACACAAACACGCATGACATGGAATACAATCACAAACACACGTCTTTAAAATAGGCTAGTACAGCAGAATAACAGAATCAAATATAACCGTGTCAGCACACAGACGTAAAATGGAGCCGCAGTTAATATTAGCATCAACTGAATAAATCAGTCATTACGACATAAACCTGTTTTTCCTGAAAAACACACGATAAAAGGCTGTTTCTATTCCTGAAAGAGAGAATGCGCCAGAGGGGTGTGGACAGCCCGGTGGAGGGGTGGAGGTGTGGACGACCCGGTGGAGGGGTGGATGGGTGGAGGTGTAGAGGTGTGGACGACCCGGTGGAGGTGTAGAGGGGTGGATGGGTGGATGAGTGGAGGTGTGTACCATAAAACCCGGAGCGCTTCCGTGTTCGCGTCTCGCGACACAGGTCGGGGCGCTCGCGAGGCGGGGGGGGCCGGACTCCACTGCTGAACTTTGTGTCTCCGCCATTCGACACCGCACCTGCAACTTGTGGATTGTAAAGTTTTACGTCGCGGGTTCACTTCAGCCTTAAACGTCCTTCGGTTCGGACTAAGTCATGAGTCTCAGCGGCTCGCAGCGGGCGCTGAACACGTACGGGCGGCGGGCCAGCTCGCGCAGTGAGCTCGCGACGGGACACTACCAGTACGCTCGCGCCGACGTGGTGCAGGGGGGGGACGGGTTCGGACCGGAGCACGGACCGGGGTACGGACCGGTGTACGGACCGGTGTACGGACCGGAGCACGGCGAGGACTTTACCTACACCTTCACCAGGGGCTCATCTACAGCACAGGCGTAAGTCTCGGTCTGCGCACCAGTGTAGCTCAGAAAACACGTCCAGGGTTCCGAGGAACCGCTCGAGATGTACCGGGCACGTTTAGGTGTGAAGATGGTGGTTTTACCCCAAGGGGCAAATGATCTTGTCTGGTCTACCGCTATGTGGTTCTTAGTGGCATGACTCTGACCAGCACGCTGGTACACACGTATCCCGTGTTTACTGTTGTTCCCTATACGCCACCTTCAAACTTCACACCAAAGTCAGCAGGGCTGAATGGTGATGGTTAATCACGCGCAAAATTGCATTTGCATTCAGTGGATCATGTTTGTCGTGTAGTCTCCGGTCCGTTGCTCCAGATACACACATTTAATTAACCAGCCCGATCTGCGTGGAAAAGTGGTAGGGTTACCCCTAACCCCTATTCCCTAACTACACCCCCATCCCCTAACCCTATTCCCTAACCACACCCAAACCCCCTAACCCTCTAACCCTATCCCCTAACCACACCCAAACCCTCTAACCCTATTCCCTAACCCTCTAACCCTATTCCCTAACCACACCCAAACCCTCTAACCCTATCCCCTAACCACACCCAAACCCCCTAACCCTATTCCCTAACCCTCTAACCCTATTCCCTAACCCCCTAACCCTATTTCCTAACCACACCCAAACCCCCTAACCCTATCCCCTAACCACACCCAAACCCCCTAACCCTATTCCCTAACCCTCTAACCCTATTCCCTAACCCTATTCCCTATTCCCCAACCCCGTGAGGAGTGTTTTAGCTACCTTCACATCAGTTGCTGTTTAAAAACTGACATAATTATCTTGTGTCCCCAACGCACATTCTTAAATACAAATTATTTGCAAGAAATTTCCAAACAGAATGAGCCTATTAAAAGCTGTGCGTTTGTTTACCTCGCATATTTTTCAATTATTACCTTATACAGGCAATTTAGTCTTAGCGTTTCCAATCATATTACTTTGCTAAATCATTTTCTGCACTTTGATTCTCCAGTTTGCTGAGATGTAGTTACATTTAGGTTTATTATTATTTACTCTCTCTGCTTATGAGTTGGACACGATTTAGCATGAAATAGTCCAAGCTGGAAAATTATTTTATTATTTGAAAGTACAAAGTGCAGAGAATTAAACGTATCTTATAATCATCCAAGGAGCTCCAGTCCTGGATTGCTCAGTGTTTACTGTAAATCACGTAACTGCCTGTAGTGGGCGGTTTGGTGGGAGGGAACCTGGCCTGTGTAGCTCCGCCCACCGGTGATGTCACTTGGCTGAGGATGAGAGACAATAAGTTAGCAAGTGTTCTGATTAAAGAAATTCAGCTTCAGTAGTTCAGTAATGTAAATGTAATGCCTATAACCAAACAGTAAAAACACAATCTGTGAAATATAAAACAAAGAATGTTGTTCTTGTATTTAAACGAGCCTTTATTGCTTGTTTTTGTGTACAAACATTAACATTTTATACATTTTGATGGAACAAAAACAAAATATAGAACTGTAGACTAAATCAAATTAGGCACATCTAAGATCTGCACAGATTCCTCTGTCCCTGTCTCACTCCCTCTGTCCCTGTCTCACTCCCTCTGTCCCTGTCTCACTCCCTCTGTCCCTGTTAATATGTGCAGATCACTTCTTGCGCTGTAACGTACAGTTCAGGGATTTTGTTTACATTCCCCAGCTGTGTAATGTTGGTATTTACGGATAGCAAGAAGTGAAAATACATGTACTGGCCTGGTGCATGTGTGGGAGGAGTAGCTGATGCTGACCACACCCCTTCCCTCTGTAGCCCCTCCTCTCCCACTGCCATGATGCACCAGAGAGTGTCCATTCTCATGAACCAGTGCCAAGAGTTTCTGCGGAAAGCGGACTTTATACTCCAGACGGTGAGCATGAAAACCACAACCCCTTTCTCTGTTTATATCCCTATCTCACCATCTCTTTGACTGTCTCAATCTAAAAGTGAAACTATAGCAGCAGCCATACAACAGTGGACCTGATGGTCTGTGACTGGGAAGACCTGCCCAGTGTAACTCCTTTTAATATTGTGTAATTCATTCAGTGTGACTTATTAACCATGCTGCTCTACTGGGAGTGCTGGCAGTTCTATTACTGTATGGGGTGTGGTGGTGGTGTGTGTTGTGTGTGTGTGTGTGTGTGGTTGAAGGCTGACTGTTGGACTATAGTGTGCTTGTGTAGTGCTACATGTGTCTATTGTGGTGTGTTAGTTGAGAGCATGGTGTTACTGTGTGCTCATGGTTCAGTGTGCAGTTGTATCATGTGTTACCGTCATGCAGTTGCACGATTGTTGCCATTGTGCTGTTGAATTGTTTTGTTGTAAGTTCACTGTGGTGGTGTTTTGTTGAATTGTCTTGTTGTAAGTTCACTGTGGTGGTGTTTTATTGAATTGTGTCTTGTAAGGTCACTGTGGTGGTGTTTTGTTAAATTGTCTTGTTGTAAGTTCACTGTGGTGGTGTTTTATTGAATTGTGTCTTGTAAGTTCACTGCGGTGGTGTTTTGTTGAATTGTCTTGTAAGTTCACTGTGGAGGTGTTTTGTTAAATTGTGTCTTGTAAGGTCACTGTGGACTCGGTGTTGTGGTGCTGGTTTTACTGTAGTGGACTGTGTTATGGTGCTGGTTTTACTGTAGTGGACTCAGTGTTGTGGTGCTGGTTTTACTGTAGTGGACTCAGTGTTGTGGTGCTGGTTTTACTGTAGTGGACTGTGTTGTGGTGCTGGTTTTACTGTAGTGGACTGTGTTGTGGTGCTGGTTCTGATGTAGTGGACTCAGTGTTGTGGTGCTGGTTTTGCTGTAGTAAACTGTGTTATGTTGCTGGTTTTGATGTAGTGGACTCTGTTGTGGTTCTGGTTCTGGGCTTGCAGGGGGCCGATGGTCCTCGGGCGGTGGCAGAGGCCGAGCACTGTGTGATTTCTGCCAGTGAAACCATCGAGCAGATGAAGGTTTTCGCCATGGAGCTCAGAAAGATGGGCCAGCCCAATGATGGTGTGATCTTCAAGTGAGTTCTCCCACGTACACACACACACACACACACACACACACACACACACACACACACACACACACACATACCTACACCTACGCAGGACCACCACTGGCTGGATACTCTTCTGTGGTGGTGGAAGACCCCTCAGTTCATCAGTGCACTGAAATGTTTTCACCCCTTTAGTTTTGTTCCAGCTCAACACCAATAACCATGACAACAATGCTAATGGTGTGTGTGGTCCACTGTGTGTTCGCTGGTGGCATTAGTGGTACACCACTCCAATAATAACTGACCAGCAGAAGTGTTGACCAGAAATGAACTATTGGTGGAAAGACGTAGAGACGAAGAGGAAGCCAATGTAACGGTCTGTAATGGTCAGAAAGGGCCAGGACTAAAGTGGTGATGAATCAATCAAATTTTATTTATATAGCGCTTTTTACAACAGTTGTTGTCACAAAGCAGCTTTACAAGTGCCGAGTCCTAGCCCCCAGTGAGAAAGCCAAGGGCGACAGTGGCAAGGAAAAACTCCCTAAGGGCATGAGGAAGAAACCTTGAGAGGAACCAAGACTCAGGGGGGGAACCCGTCCTCCTCTGGCCGACACCGGTCACCATGACAACAACAACAATTTATACAGAAAGAAATAAAGAAAAGGAAAAGATGTAATAATGTCCATCTTGGTGTAGGCTTATCCGGTCAGGCAGGAGGTGGCTGGCACTGGATAACTCGCTTGTCTCTCCTCATCTCATTTTTCCTCGAGCAGGCGGGCAGTCATGTGGAGAAAATAAAACAGGGAAAATTAGCTCTGTATGAGGACATATAGAGGACAGATAAAATTAAACACATTTCAGGAGTGTGGCAGCAACTCCGGCATTAAGTTAAACTATTACAGCCTAGCTAAAAAGGCAGAACCAGAAGGTAACATAGGCTTGGGGGCATCCTGAGACAATGGCATCCGTCCACCGCACTGTCAACAAACTTGAGTGACCACGAGCAGTGACAGGATGACAGCACCAGCGCCCCAGTCTACCATAAAACCCTTTGTCTATGAACCCCTGGATCTGTACCTTTATCTAAGGGGGGATATTAATTATCAAACGCTAAACTAAATAAGTGGGTTTTCAACCTAGATTTAAAGATTGTGACTGTGTCAGAGTCCCGGACACATTTTAGAAGATTATGAGTGGATGCCACATCCACACAAGTGTATTGTAAAAATATTTGGACATTTAGTCTTGGCTGCATAATTCAACAGTTACAAATGAAAATGAGACTAGGATGAAGAATGTCAACTTTCACTGTCATTTATGGTTTCCATTGTATCCGTTTAGAATAATACCAGCAACAGTAATATCAGCAGCAGTAATACCAGCAGCACAGAAGAATATCCAGCCAGCAGTGGTCTCTGTGACAGAGTGTGTCACTGCGCCTGAATGTCACTCTTCTCCACCCTAGAGTTTAGAGTGATACCAGCAGCAGGGTGTATTTCTCCATCAAAACTTGAGTTTCCATCTTTAATCAGAGCAGCCAGTCATTGCTACATGGGGCACATAAACACTGAGGTTGAGCTGCGTGTTGTCACAGCCACTGTGTTATCTGGAGTGATTACTCTCTCTCTCCACCTTTCCTCCACCTTTCCTCCACCCGCCCCACCCTGCAGTGTGGAGCAGTGCTGTGAGCAGCTGCGTAACGTGCACACAGCTCTCACCAGGAAGAGACGGGGCAGTGCCAGCTGGGACGATGCTGGCCGCAGTTTCCACGACGCCATCGCCTGGATCACGCAGCAGAAGGTAGTGACGAGGTTGCCGATCACCAGATCACCCACCGATCACCAGATCACCCCCCCGATCACCAGATCATCCCAATCACCCTCGATCACCAGATCTCACACACACACACACACACACACACACCCATCACCAGATCACCTTGATAACCAGATCTCTCCCCCTCCCCCCCGATCACCAGATCACCCTGATCACCAGATCACCCTCAACAATCACCCCCACAGGCTGACTGGTTTACTCGGCCAAGATGGCTGCATTAGCAGAGAACAGTTGAAAAAGGGCTCTACTGCCCAACAAAGACCAGTCTGGAGATAAACCCCATACAGGAGCCCCACCACAAAGACCAGAGGGCCGTAAATCTGAGTCTAAATCCCGAGTCTTTGTGGGGTGCTGGGTAGAATCACACACTTTATCATGCAGGTCACAACAGCAGCAGCTGGAGTAGAAAACATCTAAACCCTTCAGTGCAGGAAACACTGTGCAGCTCCCCCGCAGACCACACACACACACACACACACACACACACACACACACACACACACACACACACACTCGCGCGCTCACACACACACACACAACCAACACCATTGAGCAACAAGGACTGTACAGTTTATTTTTTTGCTGATGTTCACAGAAGAGGACTACAAATGTGTGAAGGAACCATGAAAAAGAGTGTTGGGGTGTGGGGTGTAGAGTGTTGGGGTGTGGGGTGTAGAGTGTTGGGGTGTGGGGTGTAGAGTGTTGGGGTGTGGGGTGTAGAGTGTTGGGGGTGGAGGAGAGTGCAGGGGTGTGGGGTGTAGAGTGCAGGGGTGGAGGAGGCAGTCTGTTTCACACTTATCTCCATCTGCCTTGTCTTCATTTGAATGCCACAAATTCCTAACCCACCAAACTGTCAGGGGAGATTTACTTTCCGCGGCTTAAACGGACCAATCGAGTTCTGTGTGGCCGCATAATTAACAGGCTGCTGCACAAACAGACGTGGGATTCACCAGCAAGTGATGCAGTCGAGACAAACATGTTTTCTGGATTATCCACACACACCCCACCACTTACTGTTTCATTAGACCCACCGTGGGGCAGTTAGGGCAGTTGGAGACTACACCCCGTCGCCCTGCCTGGTTTGTATTGGCAAACCTTCCCAGAACTGTGGCAGGATGGACAAGTGATGTTTGCTATTGGCTGAGAATTTTTGAC
>NW_027506881.1:1955791-1985791 GCF_052324685.1 Brachyhypopomus gauderio
TACACCACACACGTGCACTCTCACACGTGCACTCTCACACGTGCACTCTCACAGTCCTGTACTAGTGCAGGCCCTGTGTGACTACAGACAAGACCACGTGCACACACACATGCACTCTCACACGTGCACTCTCACACGAGCACACACGCATTGAAAGGTTTATGGTTTAGAGGAGGATTGAGAGGAGAGAGTTAGGGCTTATGATTAGGGTTTAGGATTAGGGTTTAGGATTAGGGCTTAGGATTAGGGCTTAGGATTAGGGGTTAGGATTAGGGGTTAGGATTAGGGGTTAGGATTAGGGGTTAGGGTTGAGGTTAGAGGTGAGAGGCCAGGAGAGGCTAGATATTAAGTTACACTTCAATAGTACATTCTGTCCTGCTATTGCAACTCTAACATTCCCCCCCCCCCCCCCCCCCCCCCATCCCCCCGCACACGTGAGCAGAAGGTGATCCACAGAGGTGATGAGGGCATTCTGCAGGACAACTCCCAGCGTAGTAAGTGGCACATGACTGGACCAGGAGGTCTGGACATGCAGGTGCCCTCCGTGTGTCTGCTGCTGCCCCCACCAAACCCGCTCTGCCTCAGCCTGGCTACCAAGTAAGGACGTCACCTCGTGCACGTGCACCGCTCACCCGGCCCCAAACGTGCACGTGAGATGCCACGTGTGTTTCATTTCAGGAATGAGAAGTACTACGATGCGGTGCTGTCGCTGTGGAACCAGCTGTACATCAACATAAAGAGTCTGATCTCCTGGCAATACTGCCTTCTGGACATCAACCACATCAACACCCTCACCATCTCCATGGTAACGTGCTAGAGATGCATTCATGTATTACCATGGGAACACGTGAGATCTGTGCATTGCCATGACAGCTGAGTATGTTAAGTGTTTCTACAGCACAGGTGTCAAACTCAAATGTGGCCCGCGAGAGCCTAAAAAGCCAAATATCAAAACAAACAAAAAAAAAGTAAAAGTGAGCAAAAACTACATTTACCACAATTATGTTACCAGCAAAGTGACGTGTGTGTGTGTGTGTGTGTGTGTGTGTGTGTGTGTGTGTGCTCGCGCGTATTTGTGTGTGTGCTCGCGCGTATTTGTGTGTGTGTGTGTGTGTACAGCTCTCTCAGATGCGTCCTGAGGAGTACCGCAGCATCATTAAGAGTTTGGAGACGCACTACCAGGAGTTTCAGAGGAGCAGCGTGGGCTCTGAGATGTTTGGGGAGGAGGACAAGAGAACCATGGAGACACAGTACTCTGTTGCCCAGCAACACTATGACCAGCTGATCGTACAGCTGCCAGCCTACAGTGAGTACAGCACACACAGCAGAGGCCTAGAGCCACGGCCACACCCCCACCCACCATGACTCCACCCACCACACCCCACCCACCATGACTCCACCCACCACACCCCACCCCACCCACCATGACTCCACCCACCACACCCCACCCCACCCACCATGACTCCACCCACCACACCCCACCCACCATGACTCCACCCACCACACCCCACCCACCATATCTCCACCCGCCACACCCCACCCACCATATCTCCACCCACCATGACTCCACCCACCATGACTCCACCCACCACACCCCCACCCATCTCAGCCCCTCAGTGAACACCCCCACCCACCTGCACCACACACACTGCCAGGCGGAGCAACTGCTGATTCATTGTCCCACTGCTGCAGGTGGCCAGCAGGTGGAGGAGGTGAAGGAGGTGAAGGTGGTGGTGGTGGATGGCCGGGGTGGTGCTGTGAGCGCGGAGGCTCCATCTAAGGGTCTGTCTGGGGTGAACTTGCTCAGTGAAGTTCAGACTCTGCAGCTGAAGCTGGAGGAGGTGCAGGCGTCTCTCAGCGCTCACCTGCACATCACCCTGGGATCAGACGCACCTGCACAGTGTGGACACCACATAGCACACATGCAGGTGCAGTACACACACACACACACACCGCATACACACATATCTCACACACACACACACACGCCGCATACACACACACACCTCTGTGAAAACAGAATATTGTCTGGTTATCAGATAAAGGTCAGTCTGATAATCTGCTGTGAGGTTGTTAACCAGTTTAAACTCCTTCTTCTGACCTACAAAGCCCTTAATCATCTTACACCTTCTTATCTATCTGATCTTCTTATTCCCTACGAACCATCTCGCTCTCTCAGGTCTTCCTCTGCTGGACTACTAACCACCCCTACATTCCACCTCCAAGGTTTTGGTCACCGAGCTTTCTCTCGAATGGCACCTCAACTCTGGACCTCCCTCCCTTCTCCAGTTAAACATTCTGCTTCTGTTTCCACCTTCAAAACAAACTTAAAAACATCTCTCTTTACACTGGCCTATAACACTCCCCTTACCTTCTATACCTGACTCCAAACCCTTACAACACTGTCTACTCCATCTATACTGGCCTATAACACTCCCCTTACCTTCAATACCTGACTCTAAACCCTTACACCACTGTCTACTCCATGTATACTGGCCTATAACACTCCCCTTACCTTCAATACCTGACTCCAAACCCTTACACCACTGTCTACTCCATGTATACTGGCCTATAACACCCCCCTTACCTTCTATACCTGACTCCAAACCCTTACACCACTGTCTACTCCATGTATACTGGCCTATAACACTCCCCTTACCTTCAATACCTGACTCCAAACCCTTACACCACTGTCTACTCCATCTATACTGGTCTATAACACTCCCCTTACCTCCAATACCTGACTCCAAACCCCTACACCACTGTCTACTCCATCTATACTGGTCTATAACACTCCCCTTACCTTCAATACCTGACTCCAAACCCTTATACCACTGTCTACTCCATCTATACTGGCCTATAACACTCCCCTTACCTTCAATACCTGACTCCAAACCCTTACACTACTGTCTACTCCATCTATACTGGTCTATAACACTCCCCTTACCTCCAATACCTGACTCCAAACCCCTACACCACTGTCTACTCCATCTATACTGGCCTATAACACTCCCCTTACCTTCAATACCTGACTCTAAACCCTTACACCACTGTCTACTCCATGTATACTGGCCTATAACACTCCCCTTACCTTCAATACCTGACTCTAAACCCTTACACCACTGTCTACTCCATGTATACTGGCCTATAACACTCCCCTTACCTTCAATACCTGACTCCAAACCCCTACACCACTGTCTACTCCATCTATACTGGTCTATAACACTCCCCTTACCTTCAATACCTGACTCCAAACCCTTATACCACTGTCTACTCCATCTATACTGGCCTATAACACTCCCTTTACCTTCAATACCTGACTCCAAACCCTTACACTACTGTCTACTCCATGTATACTGGCCTATAACACCCCCCTTACCTTCAATACCTGACTCCAAACCCTTACACCACTGTCTACTCCATCTATACTGGCCTATAACACTCCCCTTACCTTCAATACCTGACTCAAAACCCTTACACCACTGTCAACTCCATGTATACTGGCCTATAACACTCCCCTTACCTTCTATACCTGACTCAAAACCCTTACACCACTGTCAACTCCATGTATACTGGCCTATAACACCCCCCTTACCTTCAATACCTGACTCCAAACCCTTATACCACTGTCTACTCCATGTATACTGGCCTATAACACTCCCCTTACCTTTAATACCTGACTCTAAACCCTTATACCACTGTCTACTCCATCTATACTGGCCTATAACACTCCCCTTACCTTCAATACCTGACTCCAAACCCTTACACCACTGTCTACTCCATGTATACTGGCCTATAACACCCCCCTTACCTTCAATACCTGACTCCAAACCCTTACAACACTGTCAACTCCATGTATACTGGCCTATAACACTCCCCTTACCTTCAATACCTGACTCTAAACCCTTACACCACTGTCTACTCCATGTATACTGGCCTATAACACTCCCCTTACCTTCTATACCTGACTCCAAACCCCTACACCACTGTCTACTCCATGTATACTGGTCTACTTTATTCTACTCCATCATCAGCTCTCAGTATGTTACTATACTTCATGACCTCTTCCAATTTACAGCTTTATTCTTATTGCCTGTATTTTTTCCATCTGTCTGTTCTGTTACTCTTAAATGTAAGCGTCTTTGGGTTCCTGAAAAGCGCTATATAAAAATAAAGAATTATTACTATTATTACCATGTAGTTTATGTTTCGTAGGACATTTAGGGACCAACATTCATACAAATGAGGAGTGACAAGTCTCACTATTTTCCTACAACTGTCCGTCAGGTTTTTGTCATTGCAAATAAGAAAAAATATTCATATTAATATTAAGCTCTTTTATTAGTTTTAATTCTCACACTCACAAACAAACAAAAACAAACAAATATGGAAAAATAAAAGATACTTGTGGCTAATACCCCACAAGACCGCACATAATTCTGGATGGTTCTGCTGCGTGTAGGTGGTGCAGAAGGACGTGGAGTCGTTGGGAGGGGAGTTTCTCAGGCTGAAGGAGCATGTGTTGAAGGCTCTGGACGACATGGAGGACGTGGAGAAAGCAGAGTTCCTGCACAGTCAGCTCGGCCTCGTCGGCCAGAGGATGGACAAGCTCCGCTCTCAGACTGCCACGTGCCAGCTACGGTACACGCAAGACATGGACAAAAAACAAAACACCTGTGTTTGGAAAGCAAGCTGAAACATCTCACACTGTCT
Organism: Brachyhypopomus gauderio; assembly: GCF_052324685.1. Lineage (NCBI taxonomy): Eukaryota > Metazoa > Chordata > Actinopteri > Gymnotiformes > Hypopomidae > Brachyhypopomus > Brachyhypopomus gauderio. The sequence continues at coordinate 1,960,505 of NW_027506881.1, forward strand.
CTGCCAGGTTGAAGGCCTTGATGTCTCTGCTGCACAGTTTATTGGAGGCAGAGGATGTGGTGAAGGTTTACGAAGCTCGACTCACTGAGAAGGACACATCATCACTGGACCCTGTCAAAGTCCAGGAGCACCAGAACACTCTTAGGGTAACACCCACTCAACAGGGTCATCTGTCTTTACACACATGATCTGTCTTTACACACATTTTTGAGGATTGAAGCATTTTCAGGTAATCCAAAGACCTCTAAAGTTTGGTGTTTTTGCGATATTTCATTAATAATCGTATTATTTATGGTGTTTGCTAGATGATGAGATCTGAGCTTGCGCAAAAGCAGGGAGTGTTGAACTCTCTGGAGATGGAGCTGACGAAGGCTCGCCAAAACACGGAGCATAGCTGTCAGAAGTGCGACATGGACCTGTCTCAGTACGCTGAGCATGTGAAGCAGCTGTCCAGCCGCTGGAAACGTATTCAGACACAGATAAACCGCAGGCAGGACACGCCCCCTGGACACCCCCCCCCCCCCAGGACACGCCCCCTGGACCTCCATCTATTTTAACTTTATTTGATTTATGGCTTTCTCTTTTTATACAATTCTCTCTTTTTCCCTGCAGGTTGGGGGATCTGGACTCGTATCGACAGCAGCTGCTCCGGTACCTGCAGTCCAGTTCGTCTCTCAGCGCCTGGATCGATGAGACCAGAGACCGGATCGATGCTCAGCAGGTCACCAAGACAGACGACGTCACCGTACTCACCAAATTCCTTAACCAACAGAAAGTACGCCTCCATCAACCCTAGAAACATACACATATGAGCTCCTGATTACTGTGTCACCCATTAAACACATTACACATTCACACATTAAAATTATGGCACAGCAGTCCCATAGAGGACATCTAGAGGATAACTGTGCTACATAACTGTGCTACATAACTGTGCTGCATAACTGTGCTGCATAACTGTGCTGCATAACTGCGCTACATAACTGCGCTACATAACTGCGCTACATAACTGCGCTGCATAACTGCGCTGCATAACTGCGCTGCATAACTGTGCTGCATAACTGCGCTGCATAACTGCTTTTTCCATAGGCACTGAATTCCGAGATAGCAGCCAAGAGGGAGACGGTGGAGGGAGTACAGAGGGATGGAGATGTGTGTGTGAACGCCATCAAGGTAAAAATTACAATACAGAATACAGTAATAATTAATTATGTCAGTGTAAGTGACTATAATGAAGCTCTTTTGTAGGACTATGAGCTGGCGTTGGCCTCCTACAGTGCAGGGCTGGAGACTCTACTCAATATTCCTATAAAGAGAAGCATGTTGCAGTCACCGTCCAGCACAGTGGTGCAGGAGGTATGGGACACTGGACACGCCCACGCACACACAGCACAGCTTGTGCGTCCTGCACAGGTTCTCATCATCTCTCACTGTCCCGTAGCTGTCCTCGCTGCACGGCCGCTACCTCGAGCTGCTGACGCGATCCAACGACTTCTGCAGACACCTGGGAAGCTCATTAAAGAGTTCAGAAGAGCTCAAGGTACTCAAGAAACACACACACGTCCTGACTCTCTTTAAACGTGTGTACTTCACTACAATTTTGTATATCTAAGCGCATCTTGCCTAAGTACACTGCAGTTACTGTGTGTGTGTGTGTGTGTGTGTGTGTGTGTGTGTGTGTGGAATGGTCAGATGCGCAACACCAAGATAGATCTGCTCGAGGAGGAGCTGCGTCTGCTCAGAGCGGAGGCTGAAGAGCGGGAGGCCAAGCACGCGGGACTGCAGGACGTTCTGTCGCAGTACCAGCTGCAGCTGAGCCAGTCGCAGGACCAGCTGCTGTCCCTGGAGAAACTGAAGAGGAACCAGGCCATGCAGTGCAGCGCCACACAGGACCGCCTCAGCTCCTCCCAGAGCCACATGCAGGACCTGCTGGCCGAGCTGCAGCGCCTGAAGCTTCTCCTGGAGGAGGAGTGCCGGAACAGGAAGGTGGTGGAGGACCGCTACAACAGTCAGCAGAAGGAACACGAGAACGTGGTGAGGAAGAGCCAGAAGGAGCTTGAGGGGGCCAACTGGGCTAAGATCGAGCTGGAGAAGGTGGTGTCGGATCGGACCCGCGAGGTCGAGCACCTGCGGAGGCAGTTGGAGGAGGAGACGCGGACGTTGAAGGAGGTGCAGAAGGAGGTGGCCAAGGTAAGACAACAGCACGAGATGGAAATAAGAGAGGTGAAACGGACGTTTGAGTCCCAGATCCTGGTCACGCAGACCAACATGGAAACGCTCTCACAGCAGAAGGAGGACGACTCCTTGTCTTTACGAATGGAGTGCAACAGGCTCGAGGGGGAACATAAAGAACTTCAAGAGGAGCTGAGGAGGGTTAGACTCCACCTCAGTGAAGAGGAGGCTCAGAGGAGACGTGCGGAGGAGTTGCTCCAGAATCAGAAATCGGCCACGACGGATCAGACCAGGCAGACGAGTGAATTGGAGACCAAGATTCAACTGCTCCTCAGTCAGAAGAGTGCAGAGGAGAGCAGAAAGCGAGAACTTCAGGAGAGCTCCACCAGGGCTCTTCAGGAGAAGAGCAATGAGATCGCCTGCCTCAAGCGCTCTCTTGAGGATGAGTTGCGCAAGAAGAGAGCATTGGAGACAGAGATGAGCCGTGTGGAGAAGGAGCTAGCTGACCTACAAGGAAAACACACCACCTGCTGTCAGGAGCTAGTCACACTGCGTTCCTCTCAACAAGAGATCAGCATCCTTCGTGTGCAGCTAGACGCCCAGGACAATGAGAAAAACCGGGCAGAGCAGAATATCACACAGCTTCAGGCGAGGATCCAAGAGCTTCAGAAGGAGGTGAAACGGCTGGACGGGGAGCTGGAGGAGCAGAGACGTGTGTCAGAAGAAGAAGCTGCCAAGCGCAGGAGGACAGAAGCTCAACTTGAGAATACCAGCCAGGCCATGCGTGAGTACACGTCCACCATCACCACCTTACGCAAGAGTCTGGAGGAGGCCACTTCAGAGGCCAAAGAAACCGACGAAGAGTGCAGGCGGCTGAAGGAAGCTCTGGACCACAACCTGAAGGAGCACGGCGCCTCCTTCCAGCGGCTGGCCACACTGGAAGCGGAGGTGAAGAGCGTGAAGCTGCAGCTCGTCCAGGAGCAGGGTCGGGTTCGCGAGGGCACCCAGCGCTATGAAGCCCTGCACCGGAGCATGGAGGAGAAGACCCGATCTCTGAACGAGACCACCGCTGAGGTCGACCGCCTGAAGAAGCTCACGGAGACCCTCACCAAAGAGCGCCTCCGCTTGGAGGAGGAGCTGCGTGGACTGCGGCTGGAGCACGAGGAGCTGCTTCAAGGCAGGCACCACGAAGACGAGGAGATGAGTGCCCAGATCTCCGCGCTGCAGCAACAGCTCCAGAGTAGCCAGCATTCCAGGACAGAGTATAACACGCTGGTCCAGCAGCTCGCACAGGAGAGGGAACAACTGCGACTGGAGATCGAAGATGTGCAGAAACATGCCTGCGAGGTACTGGGACCGAGCCACTGTGGACGGGCTGGGACTGTGGTAGACTGTAGCTCCACTTGGACGTTGTGTAGGGTTTGTGTGGCCTGCTCCATGCTTCTGTCTAACTGCATGCTGCATGTGAACTTTTGTACTAAGACATGCAAAATATTACCCACTCTGTTTTGCATGATCTGATTCTGGACTTCACTTGAGGCATAATTCCCTCTGCATCCTCTGTATGATTTATGCTTTTTTTTGTGTGTGTGTTGCTTGCTTCACTTAATTGTCTTGTAATGAAAGTTCTCTGTTATTTTGTAACTAATTCTCCAAATGTGTATGTCTATTTCCTTTCCCCCCTCTATCAGGTTTGGGGATTACAGAGGTTTCTGATTGTATTTGAATCCTTTAAAGCTACATGGTCGTGGTCACTGGGAAGAACTCTGCAATGTCTGAATAATCAGATACTTTTGGCGTTAAATCTTGACTATTGCATGTTGGAGAATCCTGTTTCCTGTAAAATATTTAGGTTTTTAGATGTAGCTTGTATACGATCATTGCAATATGTTAGTGTAGTTTGAAACATCTGTCTTCAATTAAATGTTTGGTCTTTTCTCTTGGCAGACTTCAAAGTCAGTCCTGGCTTCCCAGACTCTGTGCACTGAATTACAGCAAGAACGAGACGCCCTCATCAGAAAGATGAAGATGTTTGAACAGGATGCGACACGCATGCAGACGTTCGAGGAGGAACTAAAACACATCAAACAGTCACTGGAATCGGAACTGCGTCTGAAAACGCAGCTACAAGACGAGAACGAAAAGCTTAGAAAGGATTTCAACCACTGGAAGAACCAATACGAGAGCCAGGAGGAGCGCGTGCAGCAGTACAAGACGCAGCGCATGACACTGGAGGGGGAGCGTAACTCGTCCAGAAGACAGTTGGAGCAGTTGCAGGCCCAACTGAAGGAGCTGGAGGATCGCCACCGGCTCGAGCTGCAGACCCACAGGGAGTCCTTGGAGAACGAGCTGACACGACTAAGGCAGAAACCAGGTGGTGCGAATAGATACACTCAAACCGATCAGCTTGATGCAACCATTGACCCCTCCAACATAATGTTTGACGGTGTCCGCAAAAAGGTCATGGCCCAGCAGTTACTTGACTGTGGGGTCATTGATAAAACAACGCTGGGCTGCTTGGTGAGGGGGCAGAAGACCGTTGAGGATGTGGCTGTGAATATCAAGCTGAATCTCAAGGGCACAGGAGCCATTGCAGGTCTGGCAGCTGGGCCCACGGGAAAGATGACGATCACAGAAGCCAAGAGGGATAAGTTAATCTCTACAGAGAGCGCCCTAAATCTTCTGGAGGCTCAGGCTGCCACAGGACACATAATGGATCCCAGAGCTAATGTGAGGATGACTGTGGAAGAGGCTTGTCTGAGTGGACTTGTGGATAAAGGGGATAAGCCGAAACTACTTGCTGCAGAGGCTGCCTCTACTGGGTTCAAAGACCCAAACACAAACAAAATGCTGTCGGCCAGCCAAGCCACAAAGAAGGGACTCCTAGATCAAGAGACGGCCCTGCGTCTCCTACAGGCCCAGGAGGCAGCGGGAGGCATTCTCGACCCCGTCCTGAGCGTTTATCTCCCAAAGGACGTTGCTATGGACCGTAACCTGATTGATGAAGATCTTTATCAGGCCTTGAATGCAAAACCAAAGTGTTACGTTGACCCTGAAACATGTCTGAGTACTACCTACGTCAGCCTGAAAATGCGATGCAAAGCAGACCCCAACACAGGCATGCTCCTGCTGACGCCACCTCAAGAGCCAGTGACGGTGCAGGGCCTACGGGGAAAGGTTTTTGTGTCTGATCTCGTAGAGGCCAAGTTGTTGGAGACTTCAGACATTGATCAGCTAAGAGAAGGCAAGTTAACAAGCCAAGATATTGAGCACAGACTTAGGGCCTACCTGGGAGGATCCACCTGCATTGCTGGTGTGTACGATGAGGCAAAGAAATGCACCATGCCCATCTTCCAAGCCATGAAAGAAGGTCTTCTGCGGCCTGGAACCACACTGGAGCTTCTGGAGGCCCAGGCAGCTTCAGGCTTCATGATCGACCCTGTCAACAACCAGTATTACACGGTGGAGGAAGCCTGTAAGAAGGGCCTTGTTGGCGTGGAGTTCAAAGACAAGCTCCTCTCTGCTGAGAAGGCAGTCACTGGATACAAAGATCCTGGTACTGACAAGGTTATATCCCTCTTCCAGGCAATTGAACGAGGTCTGATTGAGAAAGGGCATGGCATTCGCCTGCTGGAGGCTCAGATAGCCAGTGGTGGGATCATTGACCCCAAACAAAGTCACCGCATAGATGTGGATGTAGCCTATCGTCGAGGTTACTTTGATGAAAAAATGAATCAGATTCTGAAGGACGAGGGAGACGACACGAAGGGTTTCTTTGATCCCAACACTCAGGACAATCTGACGTATCTCCAGCTGAAGAGTCGCTGTGTTACGGACGATAAAACTGGTCTAGTGCTTCTACCACTTCATGACAAGAGCAAGACTACCGCGTCACAAAAAAACAGCAGCACAAGAAAAACCAGAGTTGTGATTGTGGATCCAGACACCAATAAGGAGATGACCGTGCATGAAGCATACGAGAAGCAGCTGATTGACTATGAAACCTTTCTGGAACTTTCCCAGCAGGAATGTGAGTGGGAGGAGATTAGTGTCACTTCCTCAGACGGGACAAGTAAACTGTTCATCAGTGACAGGAAGACGGGCCTTCAGTACGACCTACAAGAACTGCTTGGTAAGGGTCTAATCAGCCAAGACACCTTCAACAAGTACCGCACAGGGGAAGTTACTATTACACAGTTTGTTGACATCATTAAAAGTAAGACCAAACCTACAAAGCCACCGGGCTCTCTTTCTTCCTCCTCCTCCTCCTCATCTTCATTTTCAACCCAAATAACAACCAAAAGTGAAACCGTGACGTGTGTGGGAAGTTCTCCTGTGCAGCAAGCTCCATCCTCACCAAACACCCTGAAGCGCATTACCAGCATGTCCATCACTCTGACATCACCTGGAGCTTCCGTCGATGAACAGAGTCCAGTTGGGGCCATTTTTGATACAGAAAACATGGAGAAGATTAGTGTGTATGAAGCAGTGAAGCGTGGCCTTGTAGACGCCATCACAGCTCAGCGCCTCCTGGAGTCACAAGCCTGCACTGGGGGCGTCGTAGACCCAGAAAGCGGCCGCCGCATCTCTATCCAAGAAGCTACTCGCGCTGGTGTAATTGATAACGACATGGCTAATCGACTAAAACCTGCTCAGAAGGCCTACGTTGGGTTTGAGGACCTGAAGACCAAGAAGATGATGTCTGTAGCCGAGGCAGTGAAGGAAAAATGGCTACCGTACGAGGCTGGTCAGCGTTTCCTAGAATTCCAGTTTTTGACCGGTGGCCTATACGATCCAGGAAATGGGTGCAGATGCACCCTTGATGAGGCAATAAGCAAGGGGTGGCTGGACAGAAGATCGGCGCAGAAGCTTCTGGAAACACGGCACCATTCTAAGATGCTAACCTGCCCCAAGACCAAGCTGAGGATCTCTTACAAGGAGGCCATGGATGCCTGTATGTTGGAAGATAAAACAGGGGTGCGCATGCTTCCTGCTGCCACCACGTCCTCACATGGCGTCAGCAGCTCCAACAACTCCAGCTCTGGATCAGGCTCTGGAAACGGATCCCCCAGGGGCAGTGAGGACCACACCATCTCCTCCACAACATCCTCCAGATACAGTAGCTTTACCTACAGCAAAACTTCTTTCAGCACTAGTTCTCAGTCATAGATAAAATGAACAAAATTACTGCCAACATAAACATGAGAATAATAAAAATTGTATTCTTTAAACCTTGGCTCAAAACACATTCCAGATTATATTAAGAATGATATATATAATAATATGTAACTAACGATCACATTTAGAGCATGAAAGTTTAAGGCCTACTTTATCTTAGAGCTACAAAAGTATTTACATGTTTTTTTACTGCAAATATGACTAAATCTCATGAAAATGTCAATATTAATATCACTAGTGACTCTTGTTTGAGGAATGATAACTCACTGTAGGTGCCTCTTGTGCATTTTAATTAGATCATGATTCAGACATGAAAGAATGGGTTTAGGGGTGATTATAAAATAATAAATTAACCTTTATATTGTTTTGCTAGTGTGGAAATTGGAGTCAGTACGTTGTAATGACATCTTAGACTGTCAGTGAGGATTTTAGTGAATTGTTATACTATTTTATAGTAGAAGATTATTACTTACTCTTCCTAAAAAGTTTACCCTGTCTACTATATTTTAAATATTTTACTATAATATTTTACTATAATACTATATTTTAATATTTTAGATTCTATGTGATTTATTGCTTCAATAATAATAAAACTAATTACTGCAACTGTGTGATTTGTTTCTTGAGTATTTTTAAATGTTAAGCATCATCCAGAGATGCAGGTGTATACATTTTTTATTTTTATATATGCAGGCTTGGCTCTATGGCACAGGTGAGAATGGGTGCAGTCCATGTTTGACTCTGTAGATAAGAATCAGGATTTTAAAATCTGATTCAGCCAGCCAGAGGAAGCCAGTGAAGACAAAAGTGGATATATGATATGTTTGAACTTGAAAGATTTGAAACATGCAGTTGCATTCTGGGTAATATGCAAGCGCTTAGTGGGAGTGAGCAGGGAGGGGTGCCTAGACATAGTGATCTTGAAATCACACGGATCTGAGGCCTCTGGAATGAATCATGTTACGATTATGCAAGTGCAGGAGAAATTAAGTTTAATAAGCAGAGCAGAAATAATCACTGATGACGGGAGACACCAGACCAAACTACAGAAAACACAGGGAGTAGGACACTAACGGGAGACGTGGACCAGGAGAATAAGAGACACAACCCAAACCTTAACAGCAACACACAGAAGGAAACATGACTGTTTTAAATGAACTAGGATAAAGACGACAGGGAAGGAACTAGAACTAAAACTATCGTACCCAACATAACCATGAAACAGGATAAACCAGGACACGTGATCCTGAACAGACTGGGGAGCACCGGGATTAATATTCACAGACTAAACAAGGAAATGATACAAGACACCACTGACCATAATCACACAAAGGCGGGGACATGAGGTACAGGGAACCAAGGAAACCAAAAAACAAGGCGGGACTAAGGCTTACGACACAAGACAGGGGCGGAGCTATACGTGAAAAATCCTGAGATGGTCATGATGACCCTGGTCAGGATTATACTATTAACATATGCAGAAATTGATGGCTCCTTGTTCAGGATCACAGCTATAAATAGCATATTTTAACAGATCACGTGTTATTTGCTGAGATAACACTAGATGACCATCTTTACTCCTCACTAGTCTCACTCTCAAACCAACATGGCACCAGAGACACACTGACAGTGAAGTGAACAATCACACTGGATCTATTGTTGGGGAGAACCGAGTGGAGGTCTAGGAGAGGACAGACACTGGGAACACTGGGATTAAAGGCTTTGGGAGAGGCCAGACACTGGGAATACTGGGATTAAAGGCTTTAATGAACGCAGCACGTTTCTGGTGTCATCTAGTACATCCCGGGGTTGGTGGTGAATGCCTGCGTCAGTAAACATGCGCCCCGGGGCTCATTGGTGTGTGAATTAATGAGGAACGTCTTACTTAATCATTTATGTTCAATATCTAATGTGTGCTTGAAAAGATCCATGAAATCTCGTAGTAAGACATAACCAAATATATTTGCCCTCCCCATGTTTCTTTTCTAAAATAATTTAAGGATTTTTTTCAACAAATTAATATTTAAATATATTTACATATTTATATCACGGTACAGCCTCCGACTCCTCCCCCTCGAGCGAGTTCACGTTGGTGTGTGTGTGTGTTCGTCTCTGTGATTCGAGTCTCCTGTTGCTTGTCTTGTTAACGTTGTGTGTTGATGTGTTTGTGTATTTAAATGTGTTGATGTGTTTGTGTATTTAAGTATGTTGATGTGTTTATTTGTATGTTGACATGTTTGTGTATTTAAGTGTGTTGACGTGTTTGTGTATTTAAGTTTGTTAATGTGATTGTGTATTTAAGTGTGTTGATGTGTTTGTGTATTTAAGTGTGTGTGTTGGGGGCTATTCCACGAAGCGAGCTTATGAAGGAATCTGAAATTAGTGAGATCTACAAAAGGTACTTAAAAAGATGTATTTGCAAAAATGTCTCACTTTAATATGCTTGTTTTTGCAAGCCAAGTAAATCAAAGTTTCTTCTGTCCACAGGCTCAGCAAGACAATTAATACATTTCTCTTTCCAAAAAAAAGGCGTCTTGTTTTATGTTAATAGTGTTAATGAACAAATGCAAACAAAATATTCCCTTAACTAAAGTAAGTGTTTGCATACATGTCCCTCACAGCTCTACCATCCATGTGGTCTGCAATTAAAATGTCGTCTTCCCATTGCTCCAACTGCACTCTTGGCATTACTCCTTTTTGCAGTATTGCCACATTGTGCAAAACTGCACAGGGTGCTACAATATCACAGGCTCTCTCAGGGGTCACTCTGAGATGGCGCAAGCAGTTAAATCTGCTCTTTAACTGTCCAAATGCCATCTCAATGCATGCCCTTGTCTTTGAATGTGCACGATTGAACCTCCTCTCTGCATCTGTTGTAGGGTCTGCATATGGGGTAAGGAGAAAAGGTTGGCAGGGGTAACCCCTATCCCCAAGCAGTAAGCCAGGAAAAGCACATACGATTATAAGGAGAAGAGTTAAACACTGAGGCCAAATCTGCACTATTTTGTGTGGTTGGAGTGTTCTTACCTTGGGCAAACCTCTGTGCCAGTGAGGAGGCACGAAATATCCTGGAATCGTGCACCGAGCCGGGCCATTTTGCCTCAATGTTGGAGAATAGAAATTGGCTGGTGCAAACCATCTAGAACAATGGCAAAAGTGACATCACCAAAAAAGGGTGAAAGTTGTTCAAACCCATGAACTGACATGCTTTACATTTTCTGTTGGGTAGGCAAAACTTGCATGTACCTGTACATTGATGCTGTGAAATAATTTTTTGGTTCACATAGTCTGCCTCCATGGGTACAGATGGAGCCTTTATCCAGATGTGAGTACAGTCTATAGCACCAATGACATTTGGAAATCCTAGAGAATTCAATGCGTTTTGAATTGAATGAATTTTAGCATGAAATAGTTGATTAAGATGAATACAAAGCACTTTGTTAAGTGCTCTGGATAAGAGCGTCTGTTAAAGTCATATACATTTAACTCCAAGTTACTGATCAAACCAACACTACTTCTCATGAATACATGCCAGCTGTTCTGAAAAGGATGGGAAGGATGCCTCTGTGACCAGAGAATTTGATGAATATATTAAGGAAGCGCTTAAGCGCAAGGTAAACCTTTCGAATTTCACGGCAGACCGTTGCCTTACTAAGATTTTATGCATCCCCAACGCTGTACAGAAATGCACGACTGGCAAAGAAGCGCAAAGCGATACAGACCGTTTGCGGTTTGGTAAGAGCTTTACTACGTCTAGTGGTCTTCTCAACATATGGCCCCAGTAATTTACAAAGATATATAATACTGTGTCTTCTGAACCTGTAGTGCTCAAATAAGTAGTCATCCGGAAAGCCCAGTGGATCTGTCCTGTCCTGGAATGACCTTGGAGCTGGTAGCATGAATGCTCTGTGCACTATACACGCTCCCTCGTCTACTGGATTTTCTACAAATGGGCATGCCATGGTCAATCAGCCTTCAGCCTTCACTGTTAGCTGCTCTTTTATAGCTTACATTTTGGATTATTTGTATCACCTGTATGAAAATCTTGGTAAGGTAGTAGTCTGTATCCATTTCCTTTTTGCACCATTAAGTTAACCACACATTTACATTATTTATACTGAACATATGTGAATTGCGGAGTGATATGATTTGCTTGTAATTTGAACACAAAAGAGGAAGTATGGGGATAAATATATACCTAAAAGTATCTTCAACTAAATTACTCAGTTATTATTAATACTCAGGTACAAAGAATTGTATTTTTGTGATATAGTGCTAATGTATGTTTGTTGACCATAACTGCGATTAGACACTGTATTCCATTTTACACTGACCTGAATTTGTTAAGATTAAACCAATACATTAAAATGTGCAAAAACCTCAATGATTAACAATGAATATGTACTCTGAAGATCGAAATATAAATTGCATTTGGAAATATAATTATTACATTTTGATAATAATGACCTGCTATCATTCCAAACTAATAATTACAGTACTCCATTAAATGTATAAAAATGTGATATGATATGCTACATCCACAGCAATTTAATGGATAGGACTGCAGCGGAACCTTGTTCCTCAATTCAGTTTCCCGGATGGCGAGAATGACATCACGCTGCTCAGCCAATAGAAGCGGTCCCGCTAAGCTATGCCTCAACTCTAGCCTGGTACGGAGCAGGTTAGTTCAAACGTATATGTTGCTGTAGTAACTGAGCGAGGCTCAAGTCTAGCCTCTTTCGTGGAACCGAATTTGAGCAAAATGAGCCAGGCTTGTCTTAAAAAGCCCGGCTTACTGAGTTAGCTCGCTTCGTGGAATACCCCCCTGGTCTCGTTACATTCATCCATCTCTGATTTGATTTTCGGGTTTGTTGTTCCCGCTGTCAGCGCTAATCTCGCGAGAACTCACACTCGGGCTACTGCAGGTCGACATTCTCGCGAGGCTAGCGACATAATTCATTTTCGAGAGGCACTTGAATGCTTTTTTAAAATGATTATATTATAATACGGGAAAATATTAATACGGGAGAACGACGGGAAAGAGGGATAAAATACGGTAGTTTCCCGGCCAAAACAGGAGACTTGACGACAGGTATATGCCGTTATCCCGTAAATCGACACTAAATAAGAGTCTAGGCAGGATCTCCGTGAGAACGTTACTCCCTTGCAGGGTTGCCAGGTCCTACAAAAATATCCCGGCTAGATTTTCAAACAAGCCCAATTTGGCGTGAAAACCGCGAAGCTGGCAACTCTGCTCCCTTGTCCCTTAACGTCTACCCCGACAAGTCACAGCAATGCTTGTCATTTCTTTCCTTTTCTCCCCCTCTCCTCGGTCATACTAAACTTTATTCCTTTTTTACATTTTTATTTAGTTTTAGCCCAAATTAGTTGACTAAATGTGCTGGATGTCTCTCAAAATCAGTCATGTGACGCTCCAATGAATCACAATCTGAGATGTGATCAATAAACGTGTGTGTGATCAATAAAAGTGTGTGATCAATAAACACGAGTAATCAATAAACGTGTGTGATCAATAAACGTGAGTGATCAATAAACGTGAGGTAGCCTATATGAGTAAGTTTAACGGGCTGCAACGAGTATAAATTTAATATAAATATAAATTTACTTAAATTAGTTTCTAGTTTGGATATACGTATTACGTATCGCTCTTTTAAGTATCAGACAATCAGAAAATAACATCAGACAATCAGCCAATAACATCAGACAATCAGCCAATAACATCAGACAATCAGACAATGGCATCAGACAATCAGCCAATAACATCAGACAATCAGACAATAACATCAGACAATCAGCCAATAACATCAGGCAATCAGACAATGGCATCAGACAATCAGCCAGTAACATCAGACAATAACATCAGACAATCCGACAGTAACAATCAGCCGTTGTTATTATGTGACAGAACACGGTCCACCCAGCGCCTCGTCCACATCGCTGCTGCTGTAATCTTCCGTTTTAAAGCGCGTTTGTTTCGTGTGTCTCTACCGCTAAAACTAATAATGTTTTCTAACTGCTCTCGCCTACATGCTGATACACCCCAACATGAAAAAGCAAAGTACAGTCCCAAACCTCGGATATCTCACTAAATATGTAAACATTTCATTTTCATTTGTTGTAAAATAATTATTACTGTATTACACACACACACACACACACACACACACACACACACACACACACACACACACACACACACACACACATATATATATATATATATATATAGTTGGCGGTAAATTCAGGCACTTAAACAGCCTGGCTGGGAGTGGCATTAACGTTTAAGTTCCTGCCCCCGGCCTGGATTGGGTACTGGTTCTGGTGTTCTCCCCGTGACCCGGATGTGGTTATTTAGCACTAACATGACCTACAATTGTATTTATGTTATTTATGCGATCTTGTTCTAGATTTACAGAGAAAAGTTAAACAGGTGATGGTCACATTGCCCCCTGGGTAATGTAGTTTGTAGGGTCATCGTGACTCACCCAGAATACAGAGGTCACATGAGAGTGCGGGAGACTTGCTTGCTATCCACAACAAATAAATTACTATTAACACTTCGAATTTCGTTGACACATGAAATGAGATAAAAAACTGAATCTAAATAAATATCGTTTTACTTTTAATGGGTTTCACCCAGTTAGTTTTTTACGGTTGTTTATTAGGCTAGGCAGGTTCCTCCTCTAATGAAACCTCATATATTTATTTATATGATATAAAACTCATCCCCTTGCAGGTAAAGCAAAGAATATTTTAAAGAATGAACTCTTTCTTGACTCATGACCTCAATTCTTTTAAATAATAACACGATAATTGTTACTGGTTACACATCTCAAATACGCTATAGGGATCAGTAAAAAAAAAAAATGAAAGGAGCACATTGATATGAATATCTGGGGTAGTTACTGATATGAGGACCTGGGGTAGTTAACGTTATGAGGATCTGGGGTAGTTACTGTGAAACTTGTGCGCGTGCCCGCGAGGCACGGGCCATTATCCCCGTCATGTAATTATGTTTCTAAATAAATTACGCTGCTTCTTAAAATTGTGTGTGATATTTAATCAGTCTGATATTTAATCCGCCCCATTCTTTTCAACTAATCGTTTGTCAACAATATTATGTTGTAAACAATGTTATTTGCTGGTGTATCAGACACGGTACGTAACAGTTCAAGCTCTAAGACTAAGACTAAGGTCTAAGACGTGAAGGCCAGTGCAGGTTCCTTCATAAGCAGATTTTACACTGACGTTATTATATAGAACATTATTAAAAGTCCATCAAAACCACCACGTTATGGGGAACTGCTTGCATTCTGTTAGCTTTGAAAGAGTAATGTTTGGACACATAGCATTGATACATGGGTTTACATAGCACTTATTAACTTATTAATTCTTAAATAGGAGCAACTGAGGAACAGGACGACTGGGGCAGCTCCTAAATAAACGTTCAATCAACGTGTATCAGATCTCATCATCCTACCTAGAAAACATACACTACTGCTCGCCACTGCTCACTAGTGGCACTGCGGGCTTTGGTGCCCCCTGCTGGCTAATTCTAACAACTACAACAACAACCTACATCGGAACAGCAGCTATCCGAACTAGGCTTTGAACTGTTTTGAACATTTTATTTTACGAGTCGACTTGCAGGTCAACGTATGGGAAAGGATGGCTCAATTAAATTACAATTACAATTAAATAATGTTTTTTAATATAACATTTGTAACCTGATATGGGAGAACAGCCGGTTGTACAGACATAACCACGAAAGCGGGCGCTGAAGACCAGGAAAGTCCGAGGCTGTAAGTGCGGCCCACACACACAGCGGGCAATGTTAGTCGTTATTACTCTATTCCTATTTCATACGACCGTGGAAAACGGGCAAGATCGTGATAAACTAACACGTTGCTTCTCGTTAGCACGATTATTTCTCCCTGCTAGCTAGCTAATTAGCAAATATTCAGTTAGCTATGACGTTTGAGAAGTCATAAGTTCATAACGTGTTTTGTGTGCCGTGTTTTCTCTGATAACGTTATTAAAATATTTAGACATTTAACAGTGAATCACTGAACATTGATGTTGACCATATGTTGCATATGAAATATCAGTTTCCAGCGTACTAAAAATACACAAATCGTTGTTCTTATACTAGTCAGTGTTTGTGTGG
Organism: Brachyhypopomus gauderio; assembly: GCF_052324685.1. Classification (NCBI taxonomy): domain Eukaryota; kingdom Metazoa; phylum Chordata; class Actinopteri; order Gymnotiformes; family Hypopomidae; genus Brachyhypopomus; species Brachyhypopomus gauderio. The sequence goes on from NW_027506881.1 coordinate 1,976,043, forward strand.
TCAGTGTGTATTATTATTATTTCGTGTGGATATGATTCCTCTATAACAGTGGACATGGCGGAGGATCCTCAGAGGAACTTCAGGTCTGCGTATTATGAGAAGGTGGGCTTCAGGGGTGTGGAGGAGAAGAAGTCTCTGGAGATCCTGCTGAAGGACAACCCGCTTGGTATGGACCTCGCTCCTCTGGGCTCTACTGATGTTCCTCAGGTCCAGTTACCTGGCAAACGGCTCAACAGTCAATAGATTAGAAATCCATTTATTATCAGTGTTATTGACTATCGCTCTGGGGTGGTGAAAGAGATGAGCTTTCATAAAGCACTGGTTTAATAGCCCATCATTGGTGAAGAGCTGTTTACTGTTGAAGCAATGCCCATGTTTTGTGTTTGCTGTAGGCACATTATTGGGTAATAAGAAGTTATTTCTTGCCCCACAAGCAGTTTCATTTCCTGTATTAGCATCTCTGTGGAATATTTTGCAATTTTTTCTTTCCTGTGTGTAATCAGTAAAATACTAATTCAGCAGCATTAGATCAGGATTCAATCTGTCTTGCTTTCTTAATGATGTGTGTACATAATTAGGCACAAACTGTTTTCTTTTTCCATCTCAGATGTGGAGAAACTGAGCACGTTCAGTCAGAGGTTTCCATTACCGTCCATGTACAGAATCCACGTGTGGAAGGTTCTTCTCGGTCAGAACCCTCCTGCAGCTCTTAGACACACACTTAGTTAACGCTCACAGAGACACCCCAGCTCAGTCACTACTCCATTCATTATCTAATATCTAATATCTTATGCAGTCTAATGATTGTCCAATATCCACTTTCCACAGGTATTCTGCCTCCACACACTGATTCTCACTCGCTGGTGACACGTTACCGGCGTGAGCAGTACGAGGATCTGAGGGAGGCTCTCCTGGCCATGCGCTTCGTACACGAGGCCACGCCCCACACGGAGGCCACGCCCCACACGGAGCTCTACCTGCGCATGTACCAGCTGGAGACCCAACAGCTGTCCCGCCTTTCAGAGCTGAAGCAGCCCGTAAGTGTCTGTGCCTGTCGGTTGTCGGTTGTGACGTCTAACGGGCCTGTTCTGAAACTCACGTGTGTGTGTGTGTGTGTGTGTGTGTGTTTCCTGAGGGTGAAGAGGACGAACATTTTTTGGCTGTTGCCAGGGCGATGCAGGAGATGGTGGACGACCCTGTGGACTGCTACTGGCTCCTTAGGGGCTTCGTAAGCCAGTTCAACCACAAGTTTGGCGACTCTGTACCTCATCTGGTGTGCACACACTGTTTCAGAACAGCCGTACTTCTGAATAAACGCCTACCTTTTCCACTGTAGCACACAGTAATAATCTACCCTTACCAGATGAGTTGATTAGTCCAAGATATGAAACCAGAACTCCTCCCCAGGATGCCAGAGGCCTTTAGTTATTGATGTGTGAATAAAACAAAATCATGTCAGGACCTTTGAACCTGAGCTTTTACATCTACAAACTATCCCTGGCAAACTTTGCAGCTGGCTGCTTAGAGCTTTAAGGACTTTTCCTGCTCCATAGCTCTGATTAATGTCACTTTTTTAAGGACTCTTCCTCCTCCACAGCCCTGACTCATGTCTCTTCTCCCTGTGTGTGCAGCCCAAGAGTCTCGAGCATTTCCTCTCCCAGGAGGACAGCCGTCTGTTGGCACACCTGAAGGCTTCCGGCGCCCTGGCTGTCCTGCCTTACTCTCTGTGGTTCAGGCGCTGTTTGGCTGGCTGCTTGCCAGAGACCAGCCTGCAGAGGTCAGCACAGACACACGTCCTGAAACATGGCCCACAGCCTATCCTCTACTCTACTGCAGAAATGATCGCAACCCTACACCAGCACAACTGATCCAGCCAATAAACGTCTGCTGCTATCTCTGGTTGATTGAGGGTGTTTCAGGGTTAGAATTAGTCTGTGTGTGGGAGGGTAGCTTTCCTGGGAACAGGCTAGAGATACCTAATCCACCTCGGACTGGGAACTCAAACTCAGATGTTATCCAAATAAACACTGCATTAGTTAATATGAGTTATGAAGTGACTGTAGAGATGTCTTTGTCCATGTTAAGGACATTATTATCATATTGAACTGTGATTGGTTCTTTTGTGTGATTGTTCAACAGAGTGTGGGATAAGGTGATTAGTGGCTCCTGTAAAATCCTTGTGTTTGTGGCTGTTGAGATTCTGTTGACTTACAAGATCATGCTTATGGGAATGAGTCGTCCAGAAGCAGTAGAAAACTTCCTGAGCAGCGTAAGAGGGCTCGCCTGCACACCTGCACACCTGTACACCTGTACACCTGCACACCTGTACACCTGCACACCTGTACACCTGCACACCTGCACACCTGTACACCTGCACACCTGTACACCTGTAGGCCTGCCATAACGCCATAATGTCTTCAGATGTGTAAAACGAATGAACAGTGTTGGTTAAATTGCTGAGTGACAGAGAGAGACTCGTCTAGACACGACTAGGAAGAGTCTGGGTTCCTCGTCTGCCCCTCTGTAGTTATTGGGAGAACATCATTGTGTTGCTTCTGTTCGTCACACCTCTCTCCTTGTACAGATGCCGCAGGAGAACACGGATGCCATCGTGACCAAAGCCATAGACCTGTGGCACAAACACTGTGGGACCCCCATGCATTCTGTGTAACACGTGTGGACATGGACTTCAGAGGAGTGTGTCATGCACAGCAGGATCTTGTGACCGTCAGCTTGTTTGGACAGCTGTCTGTACCCCGGCTGTCTGTACCCCGGCTGTCTGTACCCCGGCTGTCTGTACCCTGACCCAAAGGACTGTGGTGAGCCTAGAATGCAGATTTCAGAAGTGATACTTTTCTCCCGCATGACAATATGAACTAGAAAATGAGAGATGCTTTAAACTCATGTCTATTCTTGGCCAAAGAGTTAAAGTTCACTTTAAAGCCCACTCAAACCTCTCACTTACTTTAAATGTCTTTTTTTAATAAGTTTTCTTTACAGAAACTGCATACATCACCCAGAGAGCAACAGTAAGGTTAGAACGAGACATGCACCACCTCCCTTCATTCTCTCAGCCAATAGCAGCAGAGGGGAGGAGCATTACAGCAAGACTGTAAACAAACACGCCACTCAAACACCACTTAACCCCTCCTAGATCCATCTGAACACTCCCCAGGGCCGTGTAGTGTAGTGATCCATATCAAAGTCCGTTAAATATTTAAAAATGCATTGTCACAGACTGTATAACTTTGCTTTGTGTTAAGAATGGAAATAAACAAAACATTATTATGGTAATTAATATTATTTTTGTCTTGTCACAAACACTGAAGGCCACTTTGGCCTGGACTTGGCAACACTGCACCCTGTAAGCAGCAGAGACAGATGGCAGTGTTCCAAATGTGAGTTCGTTTGGAGTGCACTTGATCTGGAGTGCACTTGATCTGGAGTGCACTTGATCGGCGTGTCCTTCACTACATCAGAGGACATTCAGATGAGAACTTCTCAGGCATGAAGGACAAATGTGTGTAAATTTAAAAGGTGTGTAAATTGAAACATCCCTCACACACATCCTGACAGTTGAGACCCACAATCAAAATGAAGACACGACATGTCAAGACCACATGTTTAGTACTCATGACACATTATTGCTCAGTCCTGTCGCTGGGTTGGGGCAGTGGCCGGTGAAGGGGTTTCCTCCGCCAGTCAGCAGGGGTGAGAGCATCTGTTGCTCTCACGTTTTTTGTTTGGAGAGGAAAATACATCAGACAAGACAGATGGACAAAACTGACTCCAAACTTTCAGACAAAACAATGGTAAATAAGATTATAATCCAAGATGTAAAACAGTGTCAAATTATATCAAACTTCCTTATGTTTCCGTGTTGTTCCACATATGTGTGTTGGGGGGGGGGGGGGGGGGGATTCCCAGTATGGTGGCATGTACACACACACCACATCTGTATTATGAACCACTGGCACACAATAAAATAGCTCATAATGAAGCCAGACCACTGCATACCTAATTTCAACTTTGAGCAGACAGTCTCACACACTCCAGGAGTCTGAAGTGTGGTGTGATGGAGAACAGGGTGGAGCTCAGGGTGGAGAACAGGGTACAGCCCAGGCTGTCTGGGGCTGCCGTGCTCCTGGCTGTTGGGCCTGTTCCACTGATCGCTGATCAGATTGGCAGCGTAGGGTCTTTGTTTAGCTGCATTGTGGAATCCCTGCACAGACTGATCTCAGACCAGCATCTCGGTGCAGCCCTGAGGGAGCGGTCATCAGTAATGCCCTGTGGTGCTGTTCAGCAGTCAGCACTATGGTCGATATTCAGCAGTCAGCACTATGGTCGGTGAAACCTGCAACAAACCAAATGAGTTTGATAAACATTGTATTTACAAAGCATTGTAAACATGTGTTGTGAAAAGTGCTATATACTGTAAATAAATTTGACTTTGAGTGAGTGTGTTTGTGTGTGTGTGTATATATATGTGTGTGTGTGTGTGTGTGTGTGTTAGCACTCACCTGGTTAGATGTCGACTGGATTCATGCACCTCCATCTCTGTGCTTTTGAAATCATTGAGCTCTTTTCTGATGGCAGCCTGCGTGAGACAAACAAACATGTTTAAATGGCCTGAGCTGTGAGTGAGTGGGGCAGTACTGAGTGGGGCAGTACTGAGTGGGGCAGTACTGAGTGGGGCACTACTGAGTGGGGCACTACTGAGTGGGGCAGTACTGAGTGGGGCACTACTGAGTGGGGCACTACTGAGTGGAAGGGTTGAAGGGTTGAAGGGTTGATGGGATAAAGGGTTGATGGGTTGAAGGGTTGATGGGTTGAAGGGTTGATGGGATGAAGGGCTGAAGGGTTGAAGGGTTGAAGGGTTGATGGGTTGATGGGTTGAAGGGTTGATGTGTTGAAGGGTTGATGGGTTGAAGGGTTGATGGGTTGAAGGGTTGATGGGTTAAAGAGCTGAAGGGTTGAAGGGTTGATGGGTTGAAGGGTTGATGGGTTGAAGGGTTGATGGGTTGAAGGGTTGAAGGGTTGAAGGGCTGAAGGGTTGAAGGGTTGATGGGTTGAAGGGTTGATGGGTTGAAGGGTTGATGGGATGAAGGGCTGAAGGGTTGATGGGGTGAAGGGTTGATGGGTTGAAGGGTTGATGGGTTGAAGGGTTGAAGGGTTGATGGGATGAAGGGTTGATGGGTTGATGGGTTGATGGGTTGAAGGGTTGATGGGTTGATGGGTTGAAGGGTTGATGGGTTGATGGGTTGATGGGTTGAAGGGTTGATGGGTTGAAGGGTTGATGGGATGAAGGGCTGAAGGGTTGAAGGGTTGAAGGGTTGATGGGTTGAAGGGTTGATGGGATGAAGGGCTGAAGGGTTGATGGGGTGAAGGGTTGATGGGTTGATGGGTTGAAGGGTTGAAGGGTTGATGGGATGAAGGGTTGATGGGTTGAAGGGTTGAAGGGTTGATGGGTTGATGGGTTGATGGGTTGAAGGGTTGAAGGGTTGATGGGTTGAAGGGTTGATGGGTTGAAGGGTTGATGGGTTGATGGGTTGAAGGGTTGATGGGTTGAAGGTTTGATGGGTTGAAGGGTTGAAGGGTTGATGGGTTGATGGGTTGAAGGGTTGATGGGTTGATGGGTTGAAGGTTTGATGGGTTGATGGGTTGAAGGGTTGATGGGTTGAAGGTTTGATGGGTTGATGGGTTGAAGGGTTGATGGGTTGAAGGTTTGATGGGTTGAAGGATTGAAGGGTTGATGGGTTGATGGCTTGAAGGGTTGATGGGATGAAGGGTTGATGGGTTGAAGGGTTGATGGGTTGAAGGGTTGATGGGATGAAGGGTTGAAGGGTTGATGGGATGAAGGGTTGAAGGGTTGAAGGGTTGATGGGTTGAAGGGTTGAAGGGTTGATGGGTTGAAGGGTTGAAGGGTTGAAGGTTTGATGGGTTGAAGGTTTGATGGGTTGAAGGTTTGATGGGTTGAAGGGTTGATGGGTTGATGGGATGAAGGGTTGATGGGTTGAAGGGTTGATGGGTTGATGGGTTGAAGGGATGAAGGTTTGATGGGTTGAAGGGTTGATGGGTTGATGGGTTGAAGGGTTGATGGGTTGAAGGGTTGATGGGTTGAAGGGTTGAAGGGTTGAAGGGTTGATGGGATGAAGGGTTGATGGGTTGATGGGTTGATGGGTTGAAGGGCTGATGGGTTGAAGGGTTGATGGGTTGAAGGGTTGAAGGGTTGATGGGTTGAAGGTTTGATGGGTTGAAGGGTTGATGGGTTGAAGGGTTGAAGGGTTGATGGGTTGAAGGTTTGATGGGTTGAAGGGTTGAAGGGTTGATGGGTTGAAGGGTTGATGGGTTGATGGGTTGAAGGGTTGATGGGTTGAAGGGTTGATGGGTTGAAGGTTTGATGGGTTGAAGGGTTGATGGGTTGATGGGTTGAAGGGTTGATGGGTTGAAGGGTTGATGGGTTGAAGGGTTGATGGGTTGAAGGTTTGATGGGTTGATGGGTTGAAGGGTTGATGGGTTGAAGGGTTGATGGGTTGAAGGATTGAAGGGTTGATGGGTTGATGAGTTGAAGGGTTGATGGGATGAAGGGTTGAAGGGTTGATGGGATGAAGGGTTGAAGGGTTGATGGGTTGATGGGTTGAAGGGTTGAAGGTTTGATGGGTTGAAGGTTTGATGGGTTGAAGGTTTGATGGGTTGAAGGGTTGATGGGTTGATGGGATGAAGGGTTGATGGGTTGAAGGGTTGAAGGGTTGATGGGTTGATGGGTTGAAGGGTTGAAGGGTTGATGGGATGAAGGGTTGAAGGGTTGATGGGATGAAGGGTTGATGGGTTGATGGGTTGAAGGGTTGAAGGGTTGATGGGTTGAAGGGTTGATGGGTTGATGGGTTGAAGGGATGAAGGTTTGATGGGTTGAAGGGTTGAAGGGTTGATGGGTTGATGGGTTGAAGGGTTGATGAGTTGAAGGGTTGAAGGGTTGATGGGTTGAAGGGTTGATGGGTTGAAGGGTTGAAGGGTTGATGGGTTGAAGGGTTGAAGGGTTGAAGGGTTGAAGGGTTGATGGGTTGAAGGGTTGATGGGTTGAAGGGTTGATGGGTTGAAGGGATGAAGGGTTGATGGGTTGAAGGTTTGAAGGGTTGAAGGGTGATGTGTTGAAGGGTTGAAGGTTTGATGGGTTGAAGGGATGATGGTTGAAGGGATGAAGGGTTGATGGGTTGAAGGGTTGATGGGTTGAAGGGATGATGGGTTGAAGGGATGAAGGGATGAAGGGTTGATGGGTTGAAGGGTTGATGGGTTGAAGGGTTGAAGGGTTGATGGGTTGATGGGTTGAAGGGATGAAGGTTTGATGGGTTGAAGGGTTGATGGGTTGAAGGGTTGATGGGTTGAAGGGTTGAAGGGTTGATGAGTTGAAGGGTTGATGGGTTGAAGGGTTGATGGGTTGAAGGGTTGATGGGTTGAAGGGTTGAAGGGTTGAAGGGTTGATGGGATGAAGGGTTGATGGGTTGATGGGTTGATGGGTTGAAGGGTTGAAGGGCTGATGGGTTGAAGGGTTGATGGGTTGATGGGTTGAAGGGTTGAAGGGTTGATGGGTTGAAGGTTTGATGGGTTGAAGGGTTGATGGGTTGAAGGTTTGATGGGTTGAAGGGTTGAAGTGTTGAAGGGTTGATGGGTTGATGGGTTGAAGGTTTGATGGGTTGAAGGGTTGATGGGTTGATGGGTTGAAGGGTTGATGGGTTGAAGGGTTGAAGGGTTGATGGGTTGAAGGGTTGATGGGTTGAAGGTTTGATGGGTTGAAGGGTTGATGGGTTGATGGGTTGAAGGGTTGAAGGGTTGATGGGTTGATGGGTTGAAGGGTTGATGGGTTGAAGGGTTGATGGGTTGAAGGTTTGATGGGTTGATGGGTTGAAGGGTTGATGGGTTGAAGGTTTGATGGGTTGAAGGATTGAAGGGTTGATGGGTTGATGGCTTGAAGGGTTGATGGGATGAAGGGTTGATGGGTTGAAGGGTTGATGGGTTGAAGGGTTGATGGGATGAAGGGTTGAAGGGTTGAAGGGTTGAAGGGTTGATGGGTTGAAGGGTTGATGGGTTGAAGGGTTGAAGGTTTGATGGGTTGAAGGTTTGATGGGTTGAAGGGTTGATGGGTTGATGGGATGAAGGGTTGATGGGTTGAAGGGTTGAAGGGTTGATGGGTTGATGGGTTGAAGGGTTGAAGGGTTGATGGGATGAAGGGTTGAAGGGTTGATGGGATGAAGGGTTGATGGGTTGATGGGTTGAAGGGTTGAAGGGTTGATGGGTTGAAGGGTTGATGGGTTGATGGGTTGAAGGGATGAAGGTTTGATGGGTTGAAGGGTTGATGGGTTGAAGGGTTGATGGGTTGAAGGGTTGATGAGTTGAAGGGTTGATGGGTTGATGGGTTGAAGGGTTGATGGGTTGAAGGGTTGATGGGTTGAAGGGTTGAAGGGTTGAAGGGTTGATGGGTTGAAGGGTTGATGGGTTGAAGGGTTGAAGGGTTGAAGGGTTGATGGGTTGAAGGGTTGATGGGTTGAAGGGTTGATGGGTTGAAGGGATGAAGGGTTGATGGGTTGAAGGTTTGAAGGGTTGAAGGGTGATGTGTTGAAGGGTTGAAGGTTTGATGGGTTGAAGGGATGATGGTTGAAGGGATGAAGGGATGAAGGGTTGATGGGTTGAAGGGTTGATGGGTTGAAGGGATGATGGGTTGAAGGGATGAAGGGATGAAGGGTTGATGGGTTGAAGGGTTGATGGGTTGAAGGGATGATGGGATGAAGGGTTGATGGGTTGATGGGTTGAAGGGTACTTGAGGAACGCTGCTTGGCGAGGAGATAATGAGCCAGTGTGATCCACCAGTGAGATGTGCTGGTTCCCCTGAATGAGGGCTAGAGCTGATATATGGAGGATGTGTGTGCACCTTCACTGCCAAGGAGCGCTTTGGTCTAATGGTGAGATCACACCAGCTCTGAGATGGAGTCTCAGCTCAACCTTCTCCTGTCTTTGAAATCTCTTAGACATATGAGGACCTGGAGGGCACAGGGAGTGTGAGGGGAGTGTGAGGGGAGTGTGAGGGAGATGTGAGGGGAGTGTGAGGGGAATGTGAGGGGAGTGTGAGGAAGATGTGAGTGGAGTGTGAGGGGAGTGTGAGGTGAGTGGAGTGTGAGTGAGATGTGAGGGGAGTGTGAGTGAGATGTGAGGGGAGTGTGAGGGGAGTAGAGTGTGAGTGAGATGTGAGGGGAATGTGAGGGGAGTGTGAGGGGAGTGTGAGGGGAGTAGAGTGTGAGTGAGATGTGAGGGGAGTGTGAGTGGAGTGAGGGGGAGTGTGAGGGAGATGTGAGTGGAGTGTGAGGGGAGTGTGAGTGGAGTGAGGGGAGTGTGAGTGGAGTGAGGGGGAGTGTGAGGGAGATGTGAGGGGAGTGTGAGGGGAGTGTGAGGGAGATGTGAGAGGAGTGTGAGGGGAGTGTGAGTGGAGTGTGAGAGGAGTGTGAGTGGAGTGTGAGTGAGATGTGAGGGGAGTGTGAGTGGAGTGTGAGTGGAGTGTGAGGGGAGTGTGAGTGAGATGTGAGGGGAGTGTGAGTGGAGTGAGGGGGAGTGAGGGGGAGTGTGAGGGAGATGTGAGTGGAGTGTGAGTGGAGTGTGAGGGGAGTGTGAGGGGAGTGTGAGTGGAGTGTGAGTGAGATGTGAGGGGAGTGTGAGTGAGATGTGAGGGGGAGTGTGAGGGGGAGTGTGAGGGTAGTGTGAGG